>NC_053028.1:534467226-534495601 GCF_003073215.2 Triticum urartu | reverse complement strand
ACTTCATCGGAAGGGCTATGGTGTTGATGTAGAAGCCCTCCGTGATGGATGCCCTCTCCGGCGGAGCTCCGGAACAGGCCCCAAGATGGGATATCGTGGATACAGGAAGTTGCGGCGGTGGAATTAGGTTTTTGGCTCCGTCTTTGGTCTAATGGGGGTACGTAGGTATATATAGGAGGAAGGAGCACGTCGGTGGAGCTCCGAGGGGCCCACGAGGCAGGGGGCGCGCCCAGGGGGGGGCGCCCTCCACCCTCATGACCTCCCCAGAAACTTCTTGGAGTAGGGTCCAAGTCTCCTGGATCACGTTCGGTGAGAAGATCACGTTCCCGAAGGTTTCATTCCGTTTGGACTCCGTTTGATATTCTGTTTCCTCGAAATACTGAAATAGGCAAAAAAACAGCAATTCTGGGCTGGGCCTCCGGTTAATAGGTTAGTCCCAAAAATAATATAAAAGTGGAAAATAAAGCCCAATATAGTCCAAAACAGTAGATAAAGTAGCATGGAGCACTCAAAAATTATAGATACGTTGGAGACGTATCATCCCGACAGTTTTTCTGTCCTTACATCCATGTTGTGGTGTAGTGTGTAGGACACGACCACTAAGCTAAAGCCCTAGATCACTACTCACTCTTCTCATTTCTGACTCCTCATCTTTTCTACTCTTTTAGGATGGCAGATGCAAGGAACAAGTTTACACAACCGGATGAAGATACACCCTTTGGACGTCACTTGAAGGAAGTCACTAGATACCTGAACATCGGAGTACCAAGCTTCACCGGAACCTACAACGCCACTTTACCTGAAGAGGAGCGCTGGATGATTCAAGTTCAAGTTCCAGGAAGGACGTTCATGCCAGTCACTGAGCCCATAGAGTTTTCCTTTGACGTACCAACCTGGAGTCTAGGAAAGAGCATGGAAGCTCACATCGCCATGGGACATATTAGAGAAGTTTACCGCAATGATCTCAAGGATACTATCTACCAGATTTGTTGGCGCCGAGATGAACACTGGGATATGATCATCACCAAGAAGGATAGATCAATCGCAGCTTTTATTCAGGAGTTAAACCAGCACATTCGATGTCAGGAGAACCAGATGTGCGCAGACATGATAGATCTGAAGAAGGCGAGGACAAGAATCACGGAACTGGAGGAAGAACTCAAGGATCCACGTGAAGATTATGATGAGGAAATCGTCGTACTAGTGGAGAAGAATGACGACCTGATCAAGAAGATCGGAATATTCATGGGAGACCCTACACCAGTAGAAGAAGATGAAGAACCCAAGGAGATTCGCCCGGAAGACTACATCATCATCGACGACACCGACTCGGACCCAGACAATAGTGATGATGACTATGTTGATGAAGCTGGAGCAGATATCATGGAGTCTGCAACCGAAGAATATTTCTAGTAGACCACCCCATCAGTAGTAGTATTCCACCATGTAAATAGAGTAGTCTGAGCACTTTTGCGATAGTTAGACTGATTGTATGCCCTTGTTTGATTGAATGAAGTGATTTGTTTGCTTTTGCCTCATGTGCATATGGGTAGTGCTTTCTCTCTAGACCTCTCTCTATTATTAAATCTCATCTTTTCTAAACCCATCAGATGCCTCCGAGACGTGACCCCGGATTTACCTTCCCAGCGGAGCTCACTCAGTTGATCCAGCAGTAGAATACGTTGATGCAGTTGCTAGTCTAGAATCAGAATCAGGGGAACAACAACAACAACAACAACCCACCACCGCCACCACCTGTTGATCACTTAACCCGTTTTTTAGGCTGAATCCTCCGGTGTTCTCCAGTAGCACTGAGCCGATTGTTGCAGATGATTGGCTCCACAAGACAGCAAGGGAGTTGACCACGGCAGGATGCACAGATGTGGAAAAGGTGAAATTTGCCGCACATCAGCTTGATGGACCCGCAGCATCATGGTGGGAGAATTTCACGGCCACTTACCCTATCGACACTGTCACATGGGACCAGTTTCAGCAGGCTTTCCGTACTGCCCATGTTTCGGCAGGAGCTATGGCCATGAAGAAGCATGAGTTTCGTAACTAGCGCTAAGGAGCGGACAGTTGGCCAGTATGTGGATGACTTTAGTAAGCTAGCATGTTATTCCCCAGATGACGTTACTAGTGCAGAACCGGGCAATTGCACCAGTTCGTAAGGCCCTTTAGTGCCGGTTCGGTAACCGGCACTGAAGTGTGGGCACTAAAGACTAAAGGTCCCCCCTAGTCCCGGTTCAACACGAACCGGAACCAAAGGCCCACCACGTGGCACGAGGCGTGCCGTGGTCTGGGGGACCTTTAGTCCCGGTTGGTAAGGATTTTTTTATTTTTATTTTTGAAATAAAGCAAAAACAACCCGCCTACTAGGCCGGCACGGCCTGCATACGACTAGAAACCCAATCTCTAGTTGGGCCAGGATGCAGGCCCGTACGGCCCAGTAGGCCCCACACGACAGAAGACTTGCAATAGGCCCACAAAGGCCTGCTTAGAGAGGAGCTTGACATAGTAGCCCTGGCGGGGCTTATAAACCGGTGCGAGCTCCTCTCAACTAGTGAGTTGGGACTAAACATTGTGCACTGCGGGTGGCAGCGCACCACCTTTAGTACTGATTGGAGCCACCAACCGGTACTAAAGGGGGGTCTTTAGTACCGGTTGGAGCCACCAACCCGTACTAAAGGCCGCCACCTCTTTAGTACCGGTTCGTGGCACGAACCGGTACTAATGAGCGTCGCCCGCCTAGCCATTGTTACCGGTACTAATGGTCACATTAGTGCCGGTTCAATTACAAACCGGGACTAATGAGTTTCACATTAGACCCTTTTTCTACTAGTGACGTTGCTATGGATGCAGCTAAGCAGGAGACGTTTCTGGAAGGACTGAATTATGAGTTGAGCATGCAGTTGATGTTAGCAAGCTTCAACAACTACCAGAAGTTGGTAGATCATGCTCTTATGATTGAAGGAAAGCAGCAGCAGATTAAAAACCGTAAGAGGAAGTATGGACAAGGGAAGTACAATTCTGGAGCGCAGCAGAAGCCGCGTTTTACCCCTAAACCGGGAGGACCTTTTCAGCATACCCATGGGGGAGGAAGCTCGCACAATCATAATGGCCCCAAGAATGGTAATGGGAATGGAGGAAGCAACGGCCAGAACCGTACCAACCCATCAACACCAGCCAAGAGAGACTTGAGCCAAGTCACTTGCTTTAAGTGTTAGAAGACTGGACATTACGCCAATGAATGTCCTGAATCCCAGAATGGAAATGGTAACGGAAGCTCTAGGAAGAAGCCGAACACTATCAATAGGGGACAGGTGAACCACGCTAACGTGGAGGAGGTTGAAGCTCAACCAGATGCAGTAATAGGTATGTTTTTGGTTAAGTCATTTACTGCACTCGTTCTTTTTGATACTGGTGCATCGCATTCATACATCTCAAGGGGATTTGTGGATAAGTATAAACTGCCAACCCAAACCCTTAGGTCACCCATGTTAGTAACCTCGCCTGGAGCAGAGTATATGGCTAGTCTGTGGTGTGATAGGTTACCATTAAGGATTGGTAACTATGTATTTCCCTCGGACCTAATAGTATTGGAATATCAAGGATTGAATGTGATATTATGCATGGATTGGTTATCGAAGTATGAAGGGAAAATTGAATGCGCCAGTAAGTCAATTTTACTTACGACGCCAGAAGGAAGAAGGATAAAGTATGTATCCCGGCATGTGCCTAAGAGGACTCAAGTAAATTCCCTAACAGGAGTTGTACAGGAGGAAGTACCAGTGGTGAAGGATTTCCCTGACGTATTTCCAGAGGAGTTGCCAGGCATGCCACTGGATAGAGATATTGAGTTTTTGATTGAACTTTTGCCAGGCACAGGGCCAATATCTAAGAGACCATACAGGATGCGTGCAAAGGATTTGGAAGAGATTAAGAAGCAGATTAAAGAGTTACTGGATAAAGGTTATATTCGCCCAAGTTCTTTGCCTTGGGGATCGCCAGTACTTCTAGTGGAGAAAAAGGATGGGTCATTAAGGATGGTTGTTGATTATCGAGGATTGAATGAAGTAACAATCAAGAACAAGTACCCACTACCGATGATCAATGTTCTGTTTGATCGATTGCAAGGAGCTAAGGTATTTTCCAAGATCGATCTGCGATCAGGATACCATCAGTTGAAGATTCAAGAACAGGATATACCTAAGACGGCTTTTACCACCAGGTACGGGCTGTAGGAGTATACCGTTATGTCATTCGGTCTGACTAACGCCCCTGCCTATTTTATGAACATGAAGAACAAAGTGTTTATGGAGTTTTTGGATAAGTTCGTCATAGTGTTCATTGATGATATTTGGTTTACTCGAAGAATGAAGAGGACATAAGGAGCATTTGCGTTTGGTACTTGAGAAGCTCAGAGAACATCAGTTATATGCCAAGTTTAGCAAATGTGAGTTTTGGTTGAAGGAAGTTGGATTCCTCGGACACGTTATATCCGGAGAAGGTATAGCAGTAGATCCCACCAAGGTTGTCACTGTGACAAATTGGGAAGCCCCACAACAGTTGGAGAAATCCGGAGTTTTCTTGGACTTGCAGGATACTACCGGAGATTCATTGAAAATTTCTCGAAGATTGCGAAGCCTATGACGGAGTTGTTGAAGAAGGATACCAAGTTCATATGGACTGAGGAATGTGAGGCCAGTTTCCAGGAGTTGAAGAACATTTGGTTACATCACCAGTGTTGATTTTGCCAGATCAGACCAAGGATTATGAGGTGTATTGCGACGCTTCACGTCGAGGACTTGGAGCAGTGCTTATGTAGGAGGGAAGAGTTGTTTCATATGCCTCACAACAGCTTAAGCCTCATGAGTTGAATTATGCCACGCATGATTTGGAGTTAGCAGCCGTAGTGCATGCATTAAAGACTTGGAGACATTTTCTCATTAGAAACCATTGTGAGGTGTACATGGATCACAAGAGTTTGAAGTATATTTTCACCCAGAAGGAGCTAAATCTCAGGCAAAGGAGATGGTTGGAGCTCATCAAGGATTATGACATGAGATTGCATTATCATCCCGGAAAGGCTAACGTAGTAGCCGATGCGCTGAGCCATAAAAGCCATGTCAACAAACTAATGACGGGAGATTTACCGAAGGAGTTAGCCAAGGACCTTCGTGAGCTATGTTTGGAGATAGTTCCGAGAGGCTATGTAGCAGCATTGGAGATTCAGTCTACTTTGATGGATACGATCAGAGAAGCTCAGAAGACTGACAAGTAGGTTGCCTCTATAAAGGAGAAAATGAGCAAAGGGAAAGTTAAAGGATTTCGTGAGGATGAGCACGATACCCTATGGTTTGAAGACCGTGTTTTTGTGCCCAATGACCCCGAGATCAGGAAGTTAATTCTGCAGGAGGCCCATGATTCACCATATTCGATTCACCCAGGAAATACCAAGATGTATTTGGACTTGAAGGATACTTTCTGGTGGACCGGAATCAAGAAGGCTATTGCGGAGTATGTAGCGGTTTGTGATGTATGTCAGAGAGTAAAGGCAGAGCATCAGAAGCCAGCAGGATTGTTACAGCCATTGCCGATACCCGAATGGAAGTGGGATAAGCTAGGCATGGATTTTATTACGGGATTGCCCAGAACTCGTTCAGGCTATGACTCGATTTGGGTTGTAGTCGATCGATTGACAAAGGTAGCTCATTTCATCCCAGTGAAGACTACCTACACCAGTGCTAAGTTGGCAAAGATATACATGACCAGGATCGTATGTCTGCATGGAGTTCCGAGGAGCATTATATCTGATAGAGGAACCCAGTTTACCTCAAAGTTCTGGAATCAGTTGCACGAAACTTTGGGTACCAGGCTAGAGTTCAGTACAACTTTTCATCCACAGACAGATGGACAGACCGAGAGAGTCAATCAGATTTTGGAGGATATGCTGAGCGCTTGTGCGCTAGATTACGGATCTAGTTGGGACGACAATTTGCCATATGCAGAGTTCTCTTACAACAACAGTTATCAATCCAGCTTGAAAATGGCCCCTTTCGAAGCCTTGTACAGAAGGAGATGCAGGACCCCATTGTCGTGGGATGAAGTTGGAGACCGCCAGTTGTTTGGACCGGATTTGATTAAGGAGTCTGAATAGAAGGTGAAGTTGATTCGCGATAGGCTCAAGGTAGCCCAGTCCAGACAGAAGAGCTACGCAGATTCTAAATGCAAGGAGACAGTTTACAAAGTCGGAGACCGAGTTTATCTTCGAGTATCTCCACTTCGAGGAGTTAAGCGCTTTGGAGTTAAGGGAAAGTTAGCGCCACGTTTTGTAGGACCATACAAGGTTTTGGAGCGTATGGGAGAAGTATCCTACATTTGATTTATTATTCTCTCGATGTATTCTCTTCATACATACACTATACGATTGTTATATTTTTTTTTATTATGTGATGTGTAGTGTTATATATATTTGTATGATGTTTATGATCTTTCTTTTCGTGTTATTTTATTTTTCTCTATATATTGTTAGGATATCTTATCTTCTCTCAGTTATTTTATTTCTTCTTTTCATTTTTAAATAATCTCTTGTTATGGTTCTATTCATTAATCGTTTTTTTGTTTGTTTCTGTGTTTATTATTTTTTTCCTTTACTTATCTCTCAATATTTCTCTTTTAATTCTTTTTCATTGTGTATGTTACTTTTTTTTTTTTTGATTTTTATTGTCTATATATCTTTTTTTCTTTTCGATCTTGTTATATCTTTTTTCTCTTTGCATTTTTTTATATCTGTCTGTTAGTCTTCTTTCTGTCTTGTGATCTGTGTCTATTTTTTTTTTTTTTTTCCTTGTATGTTCATATTTTCTTTATTATGCGAACAACTTCACCTTCTATTCAGACTCCTTAATCAAATCCGGTCCAAACAACTGGCGGTCTCCAACTTCATCCCACGACAATGGGGTCCTGCATCTCCTTCTGTACAAGGCTTCGAAAGGGGCCATTTTCAAGCTGGATTGATAACTGTTGTTGTAAGAGAACTCTGCATATGGCAAATTGTCGTCCCAACTAGATCCGTAATCTAGCGCACAAGCGCTCAGCATATCCTCCAAAATCTGATTGACTCTCTCGGTCTGTCCATCTGTCTGTGGATGAAAAGTTGTACTGAACTCTAGCCTGGTACCCAAAGTTTCGTGCAACTGATTCCAGAACTTTGAGGTAAACTGGGTTCCTCTATCAGATATAATGCTCCTCGGAACTCCATGCAGACATACGATCCTGGTCATGTATATCTTTGCCAACTTAGCACTGGTGTAGGTAGTCTTCACTGGGATGAAATGAGCTACCTTTGTCAATCGATCGACTACAACCCAAATCGAGTCATAGCCTGAACGAGTTCTGGGCAATCCCGTAATAAAATCCATGCCTAGCTTATCCCACTTCCATTCGGGTATCGGCAATGGCTGTAACAATCCTGCTGGCTTCTGATGCTCTGCCTTTACTCTCTGACATACATCACAAACCGCTACATACTCCGCAATAGCCTTCTTGATTCCGGTCCACCAGAAAGTATCCTTCAAGTCCAAATACATCTTGGTATTTCCTGGGTGAATCGAATATGGTGAATCATGGGCCTCCTGCAGAATTAACTTCCTGATCTCGGGGTCATTGGGCACAAAAACACGGTCTTCAAACCATAGGGTATCGTGCTCATCCTCACGAAATCCTTTAACTTTCCCTTTGCTCATTTTCTCCTTTATAGAGGCAACCTACTTGTCAGTCTTCTGAGCTTCTCTGATCGTATCCATCAAAGTAGACTGAATCTCCAATGCTGCTACATAGCCTCTCGGAACTATCTCCAAACATAGCTCACGAAGGTCCTTGGCTAACTCCTTCGGTAAATCTCCCGTCATTAGTTTGTTGACATGGCTTTTATGGCTCAGCGCATCGGCTACTACGTTAGCCTTTCCGGGATGATAATGCAATCTCATGTCATAATCCTTGATGAGCTCCAACCATCTCCTTTGCCTGAGATTTAGCTCCTTCTGGGTGAAAATATACTTCAAACTCTTGTGATCCATGTACACCTCACAATGGTTTCTAATGAGAAAATGTCTCCAAGTCTTTAATGCATGCACTACGGCTGCTAACTCCAAATCATGCGTGGCATAATTCAACTCATGAGGCTTAAGCTGTTGTGAGGCATATGAAACAACTCTTCCCTCTGCATAAGCACTGCTCCAAGTCCTCGACGTGAAGCGTCGCAATACACCTCATAATCCTTGTTCTGATCGGGCAAAATCAACACAGGTGATGTAACCAAACGTTTCTTCAACTCCTGGAAACTGGCCTCACATTCCTCAGTCCATAAACTTGGTATCCTTCTTCAACAACTCCGTCATAGGCTTCGCAATCTTCGAGAAATTTTCAATGAATCTCCGGTAGTATCCTGCAAGTCCAAGAAAACTCCGGATTTCCAACTGTTGTTGGGGCTTCCCAATTTGTCACAGTGACAACCTTGGTGGGATCTACTGCTATACCTTCTCCGGATATAACGTGTCCGAGGAATCCAACTTCCTTCAACCAAAACTCACATTTGCTAAACTTGGCATATAACTGATGTTCTCTGAGCTTCTCAAGTACCAAACGCAAATGCTCCTTATGCTCCTCTTCATTCTTCGAGTAAACCAGAATATCATCAATGAACACCTGACGAACTTATCCAAAAACTCCATAAACACTTTGTTCTTCATGTTCATAAAATAGGCAGGGGCGTTAGTCAGACCGAATGACATAACGGTATACTCCTACAGCCCGTACCTGGTGGTAAAAGCCGTCTTAGGTATATCCTGTTCTTGAATCTTCAACTGATGGTATCCTGATCGCAGATCGATCTTGGAAAATACCTTAGCTCCTTGCAATCGATCAAACAGAACATTGATCATCGGTAGTGGGTACTTGTTCTTGATTGTTACTTCATTCAATCCTCGATAATCAACAACCATCCTTAATGACCCATCCTTTTTCTCCACTAGAAGTACTGGCGATCCCCAAGGCAAAGAACTTGGGCGAATATAACCTTTATCCAGTAACTCTTTAATCTGCTTCTTAATCTCTTCCAAATCCTTTGCACGCATCCTGTATGGTCTCTTAGATATTGGCCCTGTGCCTGGCAAAAGTTCAATCAAAAACTCAATATCTCTATCCAGTGGCATGCCTGGCAACTCCTCTGGAAATACGTCAGGGAAATCCTTCACCACTGGTACTTCCTCCTGTACAACTCCTGTTAGGGAATTTACTTGAGTCCTCTTAGGCACATGCCGGGATACATACTTTATCCTTCTTCCTTCTGGCGTCGTAAGTAAAATTGACTTACTGGCGCATTCAATTTTCCCTTCATACTTCGATAACCAATCCATGCATAATATCACATTCAATCCTTGATATTCCAATACTATTAGGTCCGAGGGAAATACATAGTTACCAATCCTTAATGGTAACCTATCACACCACAGACTAGCCATATACTCTGCTCCAGGCGAGGTTACTAACATGGGTGACCTAAGGGTTTGGGTTGGCAGTTTATACTTATCCACAAATCCCCTTGAGATGTATGAATGCGATGCACCAGTATCAAAAAGAACGAGTGCAGTAAATGACTTAACCAAAAACATACCTATTACTGCATCTGGTTGAGCTTCAACCTCCTCCACGTTAGCGTGGTTCACCTGTCCCCTATTGATAGTGTTCGGCTTCTTCCTAGAGCTTCCGTTACCATTTCCATTCTGGGATTCAGGACATTCATTGGCGTAATGTCCAGTCTTCTAACACTTAAAGCAAGTGACTTGGCTCAAGTCTCTCTTGGCTGGTGTTGATGGGTTGGTACGGTTCTGGCCGTTGCTTCCTCCATTCCCATTACCATTCTTGGGGCCATTATGATTGTGCGAGCTTCCTCCCCCATGGGTATGCTGAAAAGGTCCTCCCGGTTTAGGGGTAAAACGCGGCTTCTGCTGCGCTCCAGAATTGTACTTCCCTTGTCCATACTTCCTCTTACGGTTTTTAATCTGCTGCTGCTTTCCTTCAATCATAAGAGCATGATCTACCAACTTCTGGTAGTTGTTGAAGCTTGCTAACATCAACTGCATGCTCAACTCATAATTCAGTCCTTCCAGAAACGTCTCCTGCTTAGCTGCATCCATAGCAACGTCACTAGTAGAAAAAGGGTCTAATGTGAAACTCATTAGTCCCGGTTTGTAATTGAACCGGCACTAATGTGACCATTAGTACCGGTAACAATGGCTAGGCGGGCGACGCTCATTAGTACCGGTTCGTGCCACGAACCGGTACTAAAGAGGTGGCGGCCTTTAGTACGGGTTGGTGGCTCCAACCGGTACTAAAGACCCCCCTTTAGTACCGGTTGGTGGCTCCAATCAGTACTAAAGGTGGTGCGCTGCCACCCGCAGTGCACAATGTTTAGTCCCAACTCACTAGTTGAGAGGAGCTCGCACCGGTTTATAAGCCCCGCCAGGGCTACTATGTCAAGCTCCTCTCTAAGCAGGCCTTTGTGGGCCTATTGCAAGTCTTCTGTCGTGTGGGGCCTACTGGGCCGTACGGGCCTGCATCCTGGCCCAACTAGAGATTGGGTTTCTAGTCGTATGCAGGCCGTGCCGGCCTAGTAGGCGGGTTGTTTTTGCTTTATTTCAAAAATAAAAATAAAAAAATCCTTACCAACCGGGACTAAAGGTCCCCCAGACCACGGCACGCCTCGTGCCACGTGGTGGGCCTTTGGTTCCGGTTCGTGTTGAACCGGGACTAGGGGGGACCTTTAGTCTTTAGTGCCCACACTTCAGTGCCGGTTACCGAACCGGCACTAAAGGGCCTTACGAACTGGTGCAATTGCCCGGTTCTGCACTAGTAACGTCATCTGGGGAATAACATGCTAGCTTACTAAAGTCATCCACATACTGGCCAACTGTCCGCTCCTTAGCGCTAGTTACGAAACTCATGCTTCTTCATGGCCATAGCTCCTGCCGAAACATGGGCAGTACGGAAAGCCTGCTGAAACTGGTCCCATGTGACAGTGTCGATAGGGTAAGTGGCCGTGAAATTCTCCCACCATGATGCTGCGGGTCCATCAAGCTGATGTGCGGCAAATTTCACCTTTTCCACATCTGTGCATCCTGCCGTGGTCAACTCCCTTGCTGTCTTGTGGAGCCAATCATCTGCAACAATCGGCTCAGTGCTACTGGAGAACACCGGAGGATTCAGCCTAAAAAACGGGTTAAGTGATCAACAGGTGGTGGCGGTGGTGGGTTGTTGTTGTTGTTGTTGTTCCCCTGATTCTGATTCTAGACTAGCAACTGCATCAACGTATTCTACTGCTGGATCAACTGAGTGAGCTCCGCTGGGAAGGTAAATCCGGGGTCACGTCTCGGAGGCATCTGATGGGTTTAGAAAAGATGAGATTTAATAATAGAGAGAGGTCTAGAGAGAAAGCACTACCCATATGCACATGAGGCAAAAGCAAACAAATCACTTCATTCAATCAAACAAGGGCATACAATCAGTCTAACTATCGCAAAAGTGCTCAGACTACTCTATTTACATGGTGGAATACTACTACTGATGGGGTGGTCTACTAGAAATATTCTTCGGTTGCAGACTCCATGATATCTGCTCCAGCTTCATCAACATAGTCATCATCACTATTGTCTGGGTCCGAGTCGGTGTCGTCGATGATGATGTAGTCTTCCGGGCGAATCTCCTTGGGTTCTTCATCTTCTTCTACTGGTGTAGGGTCTCCCATGAATATTCCGATCTTCTTGATCAGGTCGTCATTCTTCTCCACTAGTACGACGATTTCCTCATCATAATCTTCACGTGGATCCTTGAGTTCTTCCTCCAGTTCCGTGATTCTTGTCCTCGCCTTCTTCAGATCTATCATGTCTGCGCACATCTGGTTCTCCTGACATCGAATGTGCTGGTTTAACTCCTGAATAAAAGCTGCGATTGATCTATCCTTCTTGGTGATGATCATATCCCAGTGTTCATCTCGGCGCCAACAAATCTGGTAGATAGTATCCTTGAGATCATTGCGGTAAACTTCTCTAATATGTCCCATGGCGATGTGAGCTTCCATGCTCTTTCCTAGACTCCAGGTTGGTACGTCAAAGGAAAACTCTATGGGCTCAGTGACTGGCATGAACGTCCTTCCTGGAACTTGAACTTGAATCATCCAGCGCTCCTCTTCAGGTAAAGTGGCGTTGTAGGTTCCGGTGAAGCTTGGTACTCCGATGTTCAGGTATCTAGTGACTTCCTTCAAGTGACGTCCAAAGGGTGTATCTTCATCCGGTTGTGTAAACTTGTTCCTTGCATCTGCCATCCTAAAAGAGTAGAAAAGATGAGGAGTCAGAAATGAGAAGAGTGAGTAGTGATCTAGGGCTTTAGCTTAGTGGTCGTGTCCTACACACTACACCACAACATGGATGTAAGGACAGAAAAACTGTCGGGATGATACGTCTCCAACGTATCTATAATTTTTGAGTGCTCCATGCTACTTTATCTACTGTTTTGGACTATATTGGGCTTTATTTTCCACTTTTATATTATTTTTGGGACTAACCTATTAACCGGAGGCCCAGCCCAGAATTGCTGTTTTTTTGCCTTTCAGTATTTCGAGGAAACAGAATATCAAACGGAGTCCAAACGGAATGAAACCTTCGGGAACGTGATCTTCTCACCGAACGTGATCCAGGAGACTTGGACCCTACTCCAAGAAGTTTCCGGGGAGGTCACGAGGGTGGAGGGCGCCCCCCCTGGGCGCGCCCCCTGCCTCGTGGGCCCCTCGGAGCTCCACCGACGTGCTCCTTCCTCCTATATATACCTACGTACCCCCATTAGACCAAAGACGGAGCCAAAAACCTAATTCCACCGCTGCAACTTCCTGTATCCACGAGATCCCATCTTGGGGCCTGTTCCGGAGCTCCGCCGGAGAGGGCATCCATCACGGAGGGCTTCTACATCAACACCATAGCCCTTCCGATGAAGTGTGAGTAGTTTACTTCAGACCTTCGGGTCCATAGCTTAGTAGCTAGATGGCTTCTTCTCTCTTTTTGGATCTCAATACAATGTTCTCCCCCTCTCTGTGGAGATCTATTCGATGTAATCTTCTTTTGCGGTGTGTTTGCTTGAGACCGATGAATTGTGGGTTTATGATCAAGTTTATCTATGAATAATATTTGGAATCTTCTCTGAATTCTTTTATGTATGATTGGTTATCTTTGCAAGTCTCTTCGAATTATCAGTTTGGTTTGGCCTACTAGATTGATCTTTCTTGCAATGGGAGAAGTGCTTAGCTTTGGGTTCAATCTTGCGGTGTCCTTTCCCAGTGACAGTAGGGGCAGCAAGGCACGTATTGTATTGTTGCCATCGAGGATAACAAGATGGGGTTTTATCATATTGCATGAATTTATCCCTCTACATCATGTCATCTTGCTTAAGGCGTTACTCATTTTTTTTAACTTAATACTCTAGATGCATGCTGGATAGCGGTCGATGAGTGGAGTAATAGTAGTAGATGCAGGCAGGAGTCGGTCTACTTGTCTGGACGTGATGCCTATATACATGATCATACCTAGATATTCTCATAACTATGCTCAATTCCTATCAATTGCTCAACAGTAATTTGTTCACCCACCGTAGAATACTTATGCTCTTGAGAGAAGCCACTAGTGAAACCTATGGCCCCCCGGGTCTATTCTCATCATATCAATCTCCATTACTTTTATTTTACTTGTTTTGCTTTTACTTTTTCACTTTGCATCTTTATACCAAAAATACCAAAAATATTATCTCTATCAGATCTCACTCTCGTAAGTGACCGTGAAGGGATTGACAACCCCTAAGCGTTGGTTGCGAGTAGCTACCGTTTTGTGCAGGTACGAGGGACTTGCGCGTGGACCTCCTACTGGATTGATACCTTGGTTCTCAAAAACTGAGGGAAATACTTACGCTACTGTGCTGCATCACCCCCTCCTCTTCGGGGAAAACCAACGCTAGCTCGAGACGTAGCAAGAAGGATTTCTGGCGCCGTTGCCGGGGAGGCCTACGCCAAGTCAAGTCAAGATTTACTCTCCCGTCAACGAGCCATTTCTGGCCGTTGCCGGGGAAGCCTACGCAAAAGTCAACATACCAAGTACCCATCACAATCTCTATCTCTCGCATTACATTATTTGCCATTTGCCTCTCATTTTCCTCTCCCCCACTTCACCCTTGCCGTTTTATTCGCCCTCTCTTTCCCTTTGCCTTTTGTTTGCTCGTGTGTTAGTTTGCTTGCTTGTTCGTCACGATGGCCTTACCTAATTTTGGTGATCTTCACCTTAAAAGGCTAGAAGATATCGAAAACAATGTCAGGAAGTTTATGGTCTTGCAATTTGAGCATAATAATTTCTTTAGAAACGAGCTTAAGGAACAAAAGAGTTTTATGAGTTATATGAATAAAGAGCTCGATGATATGTCCAAAGAATTTGATGGTGTAAGAGCCCAAATTGCTCATCTTGAAAAAATGACCGCTGAAATTTCGGATATGCAAGCCACCTTAGTCAATAAGATGGCCGCTAAACCGAATAACTATGAAAATCAAGATGAAGATCTAAAAGTTATTGATGTGTCCCCTATTAAATCTTTGTTTTGCAATATGAATCTTGATGAATCTGATTATGATCTTCCCTTACCTAGAAGGCGTTCTAAGAATTCTGAGTTTTTAGATCCTGATGATGAAATTGATAAAAAAGGGATTGAAAGAAATAAAAATCTAGATATTGCTAAACCCACTATTTTGGATCTCAAGGAATTTAACTATGAAAATTGCTCTTTAATTGATTGTATTTCCTTGTTGCAATCCGTGTTAAATTCTCCTCATGCTTATAGTCGAAATAAGGCCTTTACCGAACACATTGTTGACGCCTTAATGCAATCTTATGAAGAAAAGCTTGAGTTGAAAGTTTCTATCCCTAGAAAACTCCATGATGAGTGGGAACCTACAATTAAGATTAAAATTAAAAATTATGAGTTTATGCTTTGTGTGATTTTGGTGCTAGTGTCTCTACTATCCCCAAAGCTTTGTGTGATTTGCTAGATTTCCGTGACTTTGATGATTGCTCTCTAAACTTGCATCTTGCGGATTCCACTATTAAAAACCTATGGGAAGAATTAATGATGTTCTTATTGTTGCAAATAGGAATTATGTGCCCGTAGATTTTATCGTTCTTGATATAGATTGCAATCCTTCATGTCCTATTATTCTTGGTAGACCTTTCCTTAGAACGATTGGTGCAATTATTGATATGAAGGAAGGAAATATTAGATTCCAATTTCCCGTTAAGGAAAGGCATGGAACACTTTCCTAGAAAGAAAATAAAATTACCATGAATCTATCATGAGAGCCACTTATGGATTGCCTACCAAAGATGGCAATACCTAGATCTATCCTTGCTTTTATGCCTAGCTAGGGGCATTAAACAATAGCGCTTGTTGGGAGGCAACCCAATTTTATTTTGTGTTTTTTGTTTTTGGTTTTGTTTAGGAATAAATAATCCATCTAGATTCTGTTTAGATGTGGTTTTATCTTTTAATTAGTGTTTGTGCCAAGTTAAACCTATTAGATCTTCTTGGAAGATAGTTATTTGATCTTGCTGTAATTTCCAGAATCTTTGTGCTCAGTGCCCGAATTGTCAAAAATCACCAGAACGTGATAAAATAGTGATTCCAATTGCTTCTGATCAATAAACAAATTTCCCAGGTCGTCTAATTTAGGTAGAAGTTTTTGGGTTCCATAAGTTTGCGTTAGTAACAGATTACTACAGACTGTTCTGTTTTTGACAGATTCTGTTTTGCGTGTGTTGTTTGCTTATTTTGATGAATCTATGGCTAGTAAAATAGTTTATAAACCATAGAGAAGTTGGAATACAGTAGGTTTAACACCAATACAAATAAAGAACAAGTTCACTACAGTACCTTAAAGTAGTCTTTTGTTTTCTTTCTCTAACGGAGCTCACGAGATTTCTATTGAGTTTTGTGTTGTGAAGTTTGTTAGAATACTCTATGTGCTTCACTTATATCTTTTGAGCTTGATAGTTTACTCTATGTGCTTCACTTATATCTTTCTCTAACGGAGCTCACGAAATTTGTTAGAATACTCTATGTGCTTCACTTATATCTTTTGAGCTTGATAGTTTACTCTATGTGCTTCACTTATATCTTTTTGAGCATGATAATTTTTGCTCTAGTGCTTCACTTAGATCTTTTAGAGCACGGTGGTGGTTTGTTTTAAAGAAACTTGATCTCTCATGCTTCACTTAGATTATTTTGAGAGTCTGTAAGGGCATATTTATCCCTACGGTGTTTTGGTGATTGATGACAATGCATTTGCGGACTAATCGGTGCTTTGAGTTCTTTCAGATATTCATCTTTCGGCACGAAACGATTATTTCCCTTCGGCGCTCTACTAAGGACGGTGTAGCTTCTTTCGTGACTTTGTTGGTGGACTAAGTTTCGTAGTAGTCACCGTACTATCAAGAGGGGATCTGCTTCGGTATGGTTTGGGTTGGATCAACACGTAACACGTTCTCTCACACCCACCGTTTCTTTCCTCTCTGGAGCTTCTTTCTTCCCTTCTCTTGTGTCTTCTCCTGGACCCAGCCGTAAGTTACCGGCGGGCCACAGCGGTACAGTACCGCTGAGGCTCACTAAGCGGCAAGGTACCGCTCCTCGGAGCGGTAGTACCTCCTTGGAAGCGGTTAGTACCGCTTTGGCCTCAGCTGTAGCAGCCGCTGCGGCTCCGTGCTCCTACCGCCTCGACTCGAGTGTGCATTTTCTCGTGTCGGGTTTTACGGCACTAGCTCTAGTATAGCGGTAGTACGGCTGAAGCTCAGTAAGCGGTAGTACCGCTCCTCGGAGCGGTAGTACCGCTGGATAGCCTCAGCCGCAGTGCTGTTGTGGCTCCGTGCTCCTACCGCCTCGACTCGAGTGCGCATTTTCTTGTGTCGGGTTTTACGGTACTAGCTGCGGTAGTAGTGGCGGTAGTGCTGCTTGGGAGCGGTAGTACCGCCCTGCCTTCGCGGTAGTACCGCTCTGGGTCCCAGACCCAGCCCCTTCTCTTCTAGCGCGGCAGTACCGCTGAGGGGGAGCGGTAGTACCGCTTATGAGCGGTAGTGCCGCCCTGCCCCCGCGGTAGTACCGCTCTCTGCGGGGCTGAGTGGGGGGTAACGGTTGGATTGTTCCCCCCACTATAAAAGGGTGTCTTCTTCCCCCCTTTGACCTACCTCTTCCACCATTAAAGCTCCATTATTGCTCCAAGCTCCATTTTCGCCCGATCTCACTCCCTAGCCAACCAAACTTGTTGATTTGCTCGGGAGTGGTTGAGAAGGCCCCGATCTACACTTCCACCGAGAGATTTTGATTCCCCCACTCATCCTTAGCGGATCTTGTTACTCTTGGGTGTTTGAGCACCCTAGACGGTTGAGGTCACCTCGGAGCCATATTCCATTGTGGTGAAGCTTCGTGGTCTTGTTGGGAGCCTCCGATTAAGTTGTGGAGTTTGCCCCAACCTTGTTTGTAAAGGTTCGGTCGCCGCCTTCAAGGGCACCAATAGTGGAATCACGGCATCTCGCATTGTGTGAGGGCGTGAGGAGAATACGGTGGCCCTAGTGGCTTCTTGGGGAGCATTGTGCCTCCACACCGCTCCAACGGAGACGTACTCCCTCAAAAGGAAGGAACTTCGGTAACACATCCTCGTCTTCACCGGATCCACTCTTGGTTATCTCTTACCTTTACTTGTGCAAGCTCTTTAGTGTTTGTTCCCTTGCTTGCTTGTGTGCTTGTTGTTGTTGCATCATATAGGTTGTTCACCTAGTTGCACATCTAGACAACCTACTTTGATGCAAAGTTTAATTTGGTAAAGAAAAGCTAAAAATTGGTAGTTGCCTATTCACCCCCCCTCTAGTCAACCATATCGATCCTTTCAATTGGTATCAGAGCCTCGTCTCTTTATTAAGGACTTTACCGTCCAAAGAGTATGGTTGATACCGTAGACGGAGCGGAGGAACACTCCGGTGTGAATCCTATCTCGTCTACGGGTGATGGGGGAACTTCGGTCTCTCGTGAGGAGTTCAATGTAGCCTTGGAGACATTGAAAACCTCCATGACGACCGAAGTTGAAAGCATGTTTACTAAATTTCTTGAGGGGCTTAAACTATCCACCGCACCGTTGAAAGTGGGGGATCCCACCAACAAGGTGTCGGATGCTATCCCCGACAAGGGGGAAGCTAGTAGTGAAAAGGCTCCTTCTAGTGGCAAGAATGGCACCGGCATCTTTGCCCATGTGGAACCACCACTTGTGTATGGTGGACCGGTTCCTTCTACTCATTTGAATCATGCCGGTCCTCCTCCTAAGATTGTGAAAAATGAGGATTTTGATTCTTGGGTTTACCGCTTTAAACGTCATTTAAATCATGTGAACACTAACCTTTGGAGAATCATTGAAGAAGGTTTCTACCCACATGATCCAAGCAACTTCACTCCTCGAGAAGCCGCGGACAATCAATTCAATGAGAATGCTCTCTTCATCATTCAAGATGCAATTCCACCCGAAGACCTACCTCATCTTCGTCCCTTCGCCTTGGCCAAAGATGCATGGCATTGTGTCGTGTCTCTCTACCGGGGAAGCGCAAGCATTCAACGCTCCAACTATGAAGTGGTACAAGATGAGGCCGATGAGTTTGCAATGAAGGAAGATGAAGAACCTCGTGAGCTTTATCGGAGAGTACCAAACTCGCGGTCTCACTACGAGATCACGGGAGCAAGGACACGGATGACAATTGGATCAAGCGCAAATTCCTCAAGGCAATGATGCCCTACCACAAGGCCATGTCCTCCGTCATCCGCCAAAGACCGGACTTCCACACTTTGACCTCAAGCGAGGTGTTGGATGAGTTTGTGGCCATGAACATTTTGGACAAGACCGCCGACAATGCGGTGCTCCGTTCTCAACGGGGAAAGAAGCCTAACCTTGCTTTGAAGGCCAAGCTCACCGTGGAAGAAGAAGAAGAGGAAGAGGAGGAGAGCAACCCCGAAGATACAAAGTATGCATATCATGAACACATGGCACTTGCTTCAAGGCAATTTTGGAGCAAGAAAAACTCGAGGAACAACTTTAGCAAAAACACCTCGAGTGGCACGAGGGGCAAGCAACGTGTAAGGACTTGCTACAATTGCGGCAACGTGAGTCATTTCGTTGCGGAATGCCCGTATGAGAAGAGGGAAGACAATGGTGGCAAACTCATCCGAAAGGACAAGGCCAAGTCGTTCCCCAACAAGAACAACTTCACCAAGAAGACTCCTCCCAAGGCCTTGGTTGTGCAAGAAGAGTACAATGAGGATGATGACGATGATGAAGATGATGAGTCGGTTGCCATGGCCTCCGTCGCCATTGCCACAACGTCACGAGTGTCTCTCTTCGACTCACCCAACGAGAGCATCAACGCCAAGTGCCTCATGGCGAAAGCCACCAACAAGGTAACCTCCAACATCAAAACTACCATCATTAATCATCCTTCCCCAATCGGATAGCATTAATGAAGTTGAGGGAGCTAATGTGGAGGCTAACGAGTTTGAGGCCTTTATGGGCAAACTCAAGGGAAAATCCAAGAAGCACTTTGTTGCTCTCTTGGAACAACTTGGCGAGGCCAATGACATGATCGAGGCTCACGAAGACACCATCTCAAAGATGGAAGGGCATAGTCGTGACTATGCCGATGAGATTTCGGACTTTCCAATGCTCTTGAGGAAGAGCGTGGTCTTCGTTTGGCTCTTGAGGAGTCATACAACGTTGATCATGCTAAGTTAGAAGAAAGATTATGATCATGCCCTCGTTGTTTCTCATGTGCTAAATTCCGAGAAGGCCAAACTCGAGGGTTGATCTTGCTAGACTCAAAGAGGAGTTTGATATACTTGACAAGGCCCACAAGGCCTTGAAGGGTATTCACGCTAGTCTCAAGGAGTCTCATGATCAACTCCAAGTGAAGCTAACTAAGGAGAAAGCAACTTTTCCTCATATGGTTTTAATTGATAATGCAAATGCTACTAACCCGTGTTGTGAGCATATACATCTTGTTGAGGAAAATGCTAAGTTGAAGGAGCAACTTGAGAGAGGTCTTGCGACTTGCATACAAGGCAAGAAGAACCTCAATGATCTCTTGATCAACCAAAAGGGAGGTGTGGCGAAGGAAGGGGTTGGGTACGTCCCGACTCCAAAACAAGAAGAAGAATGACAAGACCAAACGACCTCCTCCCCTCATGCAAACCTTTGTGAGGGCGGAGAGAAGTGTCCCCGAGGAGAAGAAGAAGAACAAAGTCAAGAAGGGCAATGTCACCTCACCCAACAAAGCCGGCGATTTTAATCCTTCTTATGTGTTGTGCCGTGCTAGTGATGGGCATGTTTATGCCAAATTTGTTGGTTCTCTTCATGAGCACTTGAATGGTCTATTTGGGTTCCTAAGACCCTTGTTACTAACATCAAAGGACCCATTACAAAATGGGTACCTAAAACCAAGCATTGATCTCTTGTAGGTGTTTGCTTCCGGTGGTGGATCATGGTTGCTCGATAGCGGAGCTACAAATCATATGACCGGAAGCAAGGACTTGGTGGTGGACGTGCACAAGGTTCCATCTATGCCCACCAATGTCGAGTGGGGTGACGCCTCATCTTCTAAGGTATTGGGACTTGGCAAGGTGGTCATCTCTCATGATCTCACGATCGAGAAGGTCATGCTTGTTGAGTCCCTTGCATACAATTTACTTTCCGTTCGTCAACTTGCAATCATGGGCTTTGCCACTTTCTTTGATATCGATACCGTGGCCCTCTTGTGGAGCAAGACTCTTAAAGTAGCCTTTGTTGGGCATGTCGAGAACGGTCTATATGTGATTAACTTTTCGGAGCGACCCACTAAGACCGCGACATGCCTAATGGCTAAAGTTGATGTGGGATGGCTTTGGCATCGCCGTTTAGCCCATGTCAATATGAGATCTTTGCAAAGTCTCCTCAAGGGGGACCATGTCCGTGGACTAACGAATGTTAGTTTTGCTAAAGATCGTGCTTGCAGTGCCTGTATCGAAGGAAAGCTACATGAGAAGGCTCACCCTCCCACGACTATCATTTATTCAAAGAGGCCTTTGGAGCTCCTTCACATGGATCTCTTTGGGCCTCCATCCTTCGATAGTCTTGGAGGTAGGAAGTATTGCTTGGTGATTGTGGATGACTACTCAAGGTACACGTGGGTGTATTTCTTCAAGAGGAAGAGCGAGACCCAACAAACCGTCATTGACTTTGCAAATGAAGCACAACGTCAACACAATGCAAAGATCTTGACAATAAGAAGTGACAACGGCACCGAGTTCAAGAACTACACCTTGGATGAATTTCTTAGTGATGAGGGAATCAAGCATCAATATTCCGCACCATACACCCCTCAACAAAACGGTGTTGCGGAGAGGAAGAACCGGACGTTGATGGATGCGGCAAGGACCATGATGGCGGAGTTCAAGTCTCCGTACAACTTTTGGGCCGAAGCCATCAACACCGCGTGTCATGCATCCAAATCGGCTCTACCTCCGCAAGGGCTTGAACAAGACTCCTTATGAGATACTCACCGGTAACAAGCCCAACCTCAAGTACTTCCGGGTATTCGGGTGTAAGTGTTTCATTCTCAAGAAAGGTGTTCGGTTGTCTAAATTTGAGGCTAGAGCTTATGAGGGCATATTTGTTGGTTATGCTACAAACTCTCATGCTTACCGTGTCCTCAATAAATCCACGGGACTTATTGAGGAGACATGTAACGTGGAGTTTGATGAGAATAACGGCTCCCAAGTGGAGCAAAGTGGCACTTGTGATGTAGGTGATGAAATTCCTCCTCAAGCCATAAGAAGAATGGGTGTTGGTTTCATCCTACCCATTGAGGAACCCCTTGTGGCCGAAGGAGAAGGACAATGCTCCACTCAAGTGGAGCCATCACCAACCCAAGGCCCACACGCTTCCGAAGAACAAAGTGAAGGCCCTCAACCTCATGAACAAGACCTAGGGCAAGATCATACTCAAGACGGTGTTGACACACCAAGTGATGCCCAAGGTCAAGTTCTCTCCCCCGAGCAAGTTCAAGACCAAGAACAAGTTCATGACGACGCTCAAGATGATCAAGTAACCGCTCCTCAACTCACCACCGAGGAGGAATTAGAGCGTCGTATCTCTCTCTTTTTCTTCCAAGCTCTCCACCAAGGATCATCTCATGACGAATGTGCTTGGAAGCTTAAGAAAGGGGGTAAGCACTCGTAGACAATTAGCAAATTATTGTGAGCATCACGCGTTTGTCTCTTGTGTGGAACCTCACAAGGTCTATGAGGCGCTCGAAGATCCGGATTGGCTCAATGCCATGCATGAAGAACTCAACAACTTCGAGCGCAACAAAGTGTGGAGATTGGTGCCAAGGCCAACGGGGAACCACAATGTCATTGGAACCAAGTGGATATTCAAGAACAAGCAAGATGCCCATGGGATTATCATTCACAACAAGGCTCGTTTGGTAGCACAAGGCTACTCCCAAGTCGAGGGTATCGACTACGGTGAAACCTTTGCTCCCGTTGCTCGTCTTGAATCCATTCGCATGTTGATTGCATATGCTTCTCATCATAACTTTAAGTTACATCAAATGGATGTGAAGAGTGCTTTTCTTAATGGTCCCATTAATGAATTGGTGTACGTCAAGCAACCCCCCAGGTTCGAGGATCCCTACTTTCCCGATCATGTGTATCAACTCGATAAGGCACTCTATGGCCTTAAACAAGCCCCACGT
Organism: Triticum urartu; assembly: GCF_003073215.2. Taxonomy (NCBI): domain Eukaryota; kingdom Viridiplantae; phylum Streptophyta; class Magnoliopsida; order Poales; family Poaceae; genus Triticum; species Triticum urartu. The sequence continues at coordinate 534,472,700 of NC_053028.1, read as the reverse complement.
GCGTGGTATGACCACCTTACCGAGTTGTTACAAGACCGTGGGTTTGAAGTTGGGATAATCAACCCCACTCTTTTCACTAAGAAGGTCAAAGGGGAGTTGTTTGTGTGCCAATTATATGTTGATGATATTATCTTTGGTTCTCCTACCAAAGCTTTCAATGAGGAATTTGCCGCTCTCATGACCTCAAAGTTCGAGATGTCCTCCATGGGGGAGTTGAAGTTCTTTCTAGGGTTCGAAGTGAAGCAAAGAAGAGAAGGAACCTTCATCAATCAATCCAAATACACTCAAGACATGCTCAAGAGATTCAAGCTAAGTGACGTCAAGCCAGCTCCCACCCCAATGCCCACCAAGTGCCAACTTGATCTAGATCCCAATGGTAAAGTGGTGGATCAAAAGGTATACCGTTCCATGATTGGATCCTTGCTTTACCTTTGTGCATCTAGACCAGACATCATGTTGAGTGTGGGAATTTGTGCACGGTTTCAAGCCGCACCTAAGGAAAGTCACTATGTGGCCGTCAAACGAATCTTTCGATATTTGGCTCATACCCCAAACTTTGGCTTATGGTACCCAAGAGGATCAAACTTCAAGCTTGTAGGGTACTCGAATTCCGATTGGGCGGGAGATAAAGTGGATAGGAAGTCCACTTCCGGAGGATGCCAATTCCTTGGTTGCTCGTTGGTAAGTTGGTCTTCCAAAAAGCAAAGTTGTGTGTCTCTCTCGTCCACCGAAGCGGAGTATGTTGCGGCCGGTAGTTGTTGTGCACAACTCTTATGGATGAGGCAAACTCTAAAGGATTACGGTGTCACTTGTGACAAAGTGCCTCTTTGGTGTGACAATGAAAGTGCCATCAAGATTTCTCTCAACCCGGTGCAACACTTCAAGACGAAGCATATTGAGATTCGGTATCACTTCATCCGGGATCACATTAGGCGAGGAGAGATCGAGCTCAACTATGTCAACACTCATGACAACCTTGCAGATATTTTCACGAAGCCCTTGGATGAAGCAAGATTTCGCGAGTTAAGGCATGAGCTAAATATCATTGATTCGAGCAATGTTGCTTGAACCCGTGCACACCCTACCACGCTCAATTTGTTGTCTAGTTTAGGTGTAGGCATGGACATAGGGGGAGTGTTGTTCTCTCAATGAACTCTCCCTCCCCCCATTATGCATAAATTGATCAAGTCTTTCACTTTAGCCATTGTTGATGGCACGTGTGCTCAAAAGACGAGTTTTGGTCATGGGCCCAAGGTTAAAATCTTCGCGGCGCCATACCTCTTGACTCAAACATAGGTGGCTTCGGCCACCGCCCTCTCTTGAAGAGAGGTTTCTTGGCCTCTTGCTGGTGTGTTCTTTTGCTTTTCGTTGCGGGTTTTCTGTTTTTTTTTTGAGCTAAGCCATGTAGTCTAGTTGCCGCGGTGTGCTGGGCGGTACTGCCGCTGCTGGCGAGCGGTACTACCGCTGATAAGCGGTACTACTGCTGGTGATGGACGGTACTACCGTGCTAAGCGGTACTACCGCCACACCAGTGCGGAACTACCGCTTATGAGCGGTACTACCGCTCCCCAGCGCGGTACTACCGCTGCGGGGCGGGGCCAGGGGTTTTTCTCGGGGCAGGGGGAGGTTTCTTCTCCCCCATACCCATTCGCTCGCCCCCTCGTGCCTCTCCCTCTCTCCAGCACCGTTCCGCCGCGGAAGGGCTCCGGTGGATCTCCTCCTCCGGGGCGTTCCTCTCCATTTCCTTCGGTGGAGTCAATCCCCACCTCGTCCTCTTGCCATGGATGCCGGTATTGCCCACGTTCCTTCTCTCTTTTGGTCTTGCTTTTAGATCTTGTGCTTAGGGGCAATGGTGGTTGCATCTCTAGATTTTTGGCTAAATCTAGGCTTGATTTGGTTGGAGAAGGCAACTAGATCATCTAGATTGATGTTTGGTAGGAATATTTTTGAATTTGGTAGGCCGGTAGTGCCGGATCTGTCCACGGTAGTAGGAAACCACTGTTTCACCGCCTCGCGCTTTGAAACTGCTGTGTATCCGCCTCAAGCCGTACTACCGCTCCCTTTGGAGCGGTACTACCGCTTGGCCTAGGGCGGTACTACCGCGGGCTGGTCACGGTACTACCGCTGCATGCCAATTTCCATCATTCTCCTACCTTCCCTTGATCTTTTTGTTGTGTTTGTTGGCTTATGCTCGTTTCTTCTAGTTGTTTTGCCTCCTTTTGTGTTTGGCTCCAGGTGATGACATTTCCGAGCAGCAAGGTCGCCGTATCAACCCCGGGCGTGCCACCTCCAAGCGCTACCGGACCTCAGAGCCTGCCGGTGGTTCCTCGAGCACCCAACCGCCTCTAGCAAGTGCTTCTGCAACTGTTCCTCCACCTCCTCAGCAATTGAAGCGAGCCGCCAACAAGCCAAAAGGGAAGGCTGTGACTGAGATGAACAGCAAGGAGTTTTGGGAGAAGCGTCGCCGCAACCCCTATACGGTGGACCAAGAACCCACTTTGGTCAACCGTCCGTTCTGGAACCGTTTTCAGTTTGCCATCTACTTTGATGTGATCAAGGCCAAGAAGAATCTCTATGTTGATGTTCGCTCCATTGACACCGATGCTATGGAGAAGGATCCAGAGTACTTTGGAGAAGCCTTTCAGATGTGCACTCAGCTGAACATTCTCAGGATCATGCAGTTCAACAAGGATTTCGATGCGGATTTGTTGGCTCAATTCTATGCCACCGTCCATCTTGGAATAGATAGCGACATGACTCTGACTTGGATGACCAATGGCAAGCGGCTTTCTGTCAAGTGGCGGGCGTTCATGGAGTTACTTGATGTGGTGGATAACGGGCTTGAGACTCCTGTCGGTTTCCGTCCTCACCGCCATGTTACTTCCACCCACAAGCAAGCTCTTTGGCCCTACTGCACTGTGAAGGTTCACCCTGTCACTGAGAAGAAGACCTACGAGCTGTGTCTGTATCTGGACATTCTTCATCGCATATTCCATGAGACTCTCTTCCCTCGCATTGGGAATCTGGATCAGGTTCACTCCTACCTCGTGGACATGCTCCTTTTCTGTCAGCATGAGAAGGAAGCAAACACTGGAGAGAGCCTGGATATCTCTCATGTCATGTGGTCTGAACTTGTATCTGCTGTGTCTGAGCGCAAGTGTCCTATCTATGGTCCCTTCATCATGAGGCTCATTGAGAGGGCCTGGACACAGACTTATCCCAGAGTGCTGCTAGAAACTGGAGAGTTGGTGTCACATGAGATCAAGCGTCTGAGGAAGAAGGACACCTGGTCAGCGCCTCAAACAGGGGGTCCTTCTGCTACTGCTGCCACGGGGGGCCCGTCTGCTGTTGCTACTGCCATGGGAACTGAGGGTGAGGCGGCTCCTGATGCCCACGATGAGGACGTTAGCCACTCCAGTGCAGAACCATCTTGGGCCCAGAAGCTCAAGCGCAAGATGAAGAAGCTCTTCTGCATGGAGTCCCATGGTCAGTACATGACTCATGTGGCGGAGAAGAATGCCAAGATGCGCCACAAGGAGATCATGCGTCAGTTGGGAGCCACAGTTGTCAGTGGGTCTGAGGGACAAATCACTGAAGAGGAGGACTGGATTCATCAGAACTGTCACTGGACCGACTCCGATGCCGAGCACTTTTCAACCCACGATGAAGATGCAGAGATGTGATGTTCAGGACCTTCCTCGCCCATCACCTGGAGTCATAGTGTCCCTCTCTGCCTTTTTTGGTGTCTCGATGCCAAAGGGGGAGAGAGTTTAGGGATTTGTGTTTGCGAGTGTGTCTTTGTGTCGTTCGTTTGCTTTCTCGTTGTTGGTTTTCTTTGGTTTTGTGCTTGTGAGACCTAAGTTCCAGACATATGGTGTAAGACATATGCTACCTTTGTTATCTTATCTATGTGTTATGCACCTCGGTATCTTATAGCTTGCATGCTTATCCTATCATATATGTTGTTCTCATACATCTTGCTTAGGTTGTTGGTCTCTAAAATATAGGGGGAGCCGTGATCCTAGTATGTGTGCCGTGCAGTCCAAAGCACTTATCTAGTGTGCACAACATCTAGGGGGAGCCTGTCTATTTTTTTAGAGGCGTGGGTTCTCTTGCATTCTATGTCATTACTCTTTTCTGTGCAAATCCCGTATTGTCATCAATCCACCAAAAAGGGGGAGATTGTAAGGGCATATTTATCCCTGCGGTGTTTTGGTGATTGATGACAATGCATTTGCGGACTAATCGGGTGCTTTGAGTTCTTTCAGATATTCATCCTTCGGCATGAAACGATTATTTCCCCTCGGCGCTCTACTTAAGACGGTGTAGCTTCCTTCGTGACTTTGTTGGTGGACTAAGTTTCGTAGTAGTCACCGTACTATCAAGAGGGGATCTGCTTCGGTATGGTTTGGGTGGAATCAACACGTACACGTTCTTCTCACACCCACCGTTTTCTTTCCGTCTCTCTGGAGCTTCTCTTTTCTCCCCTTTGTGATTTTTTTCTGGACCCAGCGGTAGTACCGCGGGCCACAGCGGTAGTACCGCTGAGGCTCACTAAGCGGCAGTACCGCTCCTCGGAGCGGTAGTACCGCTTTTATGGCCTCAGCTGCAATACCGCTGCGGCTCCGTGCTCCTACCGCCTCAACTCGAGTGCGCATTTTCTCGTGTCGGGTTTTACGGCACTAGCTGCAATATAGCGGTAGTACAGCTGAAGCTCAGTAAGCGGTAGTACCGCTCCTCGGAGTGGTAGTACCGCTGGTTGGCCTCAGCCGCAGTACCGTTGTGGCTCCGTGCTCCTACCGCCTCGACTCGAGTGCGCATTTTCTCGTGTCGGGTTTTACGGTACTAGCTGCGGTAGTAGTGGCGGTAGTGCTGCTGGTGAGCGGTAGTACCGCCCTGCCTCCGCGGTAGTACCGCTCTGGGTCCCAGCCCCAGCCCCTTCTCTTCTAGCGCGGCAGTACCGCAGAGGAGGGGCGGTAGTACCGCTTATGAGCGGTAGTACCGCCCTGCCCCCGCGGTAGTACCGCACTCTGCGGGGCTGAGTGGGGGGTAACAGTTGGATTGTTCCCCCCCCCCACTATAAAAGGGTGTCTTCTTCCCCCCTTTGACCTACCTCTTCCACCATTAAAGCCCCATTATTGCTCCAAGCTCCATTTTCGCCCGATCTCACTCTCTAGCCAACCAAACTTGTTGATTTGCTCGGGAGTGGTTGAGAAGGCCCCGATCTACACTTCCACCGTGAGATTTTTGATTCCCCCACTCATCCTTAGCGGATCTTGTTACTCTTGGGTGTTTGAGCACCCTAGACGGTTGAGGTCACCTCGGAGCCATATTCCATTGTGGTGAAGCTTCGTGGTCTTGTTGGGAGCCTCCGATTAAGTTGTGGAGTTTGCCCCAACCTTGTTTGTAAAGGTTCGGTCGCCGCCTTCAAGGGCACCAATAGTGGAATCACGGCATCTCGCATTGTGTGAGGG
>NC_053028.1:534451368-534466226 GCF_003073215.2 Triticum urartu | reverse complement strand
AAGCAAAATATTTGTTCTTTTGGGGATGGCACCTCGAACAAGCATAAAAATAGAGGGAAGCAGATATATTGTCGTGTATGCACACACCCTTCTTTCATTAGTTTAGATGAACCATTGATGATCAATTCAGACCAGTGCATGCGATTAAAATTAATTTTACCTAAATAGATGGTGCAGAATAAATTGCAACAACTAGATTTGCAACCACGGGATGCTGACGATATCTTCAAAGAACATTGCAACAGCAGCTAGGCTTCACAGCAACATATGGTAAGCCAGTGTGTTTTAGTACATGTGAAATGTAATGCGAGTGGGCTGCTTTCTTGGCTTGTGCCCTCAACGTGTAATACTACCGAATTACAAATAGTTCAGTTGTCTACTTTGATGTATTGCATGATTCGAATGCTTATTTGTTGTTACGCTATACCTGAGTTGGCCAATATGTCAGCAGTGTCTGCTGTACTATTGTAAAGAAATGCATGCCTATTTGATTCTCAACTTCATCACAAGACTGTCTTCGTAGTTTATATGAGGCCACACTGTTAAGTGCTTTCTCAGATTATTTCAATTGATGCCTTGGCAACTTAAATATAGAGGTTGTACACTCCCTTTCAACTAGGGATGTCAACTGGGTCCCGTTTAATCCCGATTAAAGTCCACTAGTGGTATGATAGTTCAAAAGAGTTTTTGGTTTTTGAGGAAAATGAACTAGGGAGATAGCAAAAACTAACTAGATGGGACTGGCGGATGTCGTTTATTTGCCACTTACATCCCTAGTTTCATCTTACCATTTTAATTTCTTTTTAGCTGATGCTGCTTCGAACCATTTAAGTATAGTTTGCCATGCTCGGCAAAATTCGTCCATTGTTTACCATGTAAGCTTACTGCCTGGATCATACGATAACTATCTCTTACTGATGTCCAGCGGAAACCTTTCAGGATGCCATTCACACTAGGACACAATGTACAACCCCAGAATGTATTTGTGGAAGCAGTGCGCCATCCATGTTACCAGATGGAAGCAGTTCAGATGCAACACCGCCGGAGAGCAGTCTAAGCACAAATATTATAGTGCTTGAGGCTCTACTAGAGGTAGAAAGAGATGGTTTGGCTGCCATGAATGAGGTAATCTTTATCTTGAGGCTGGAAATTACGGATTAGTGGCACGCATTATGCAAGCAACCCAAGAATTGGAGGAAGTAAGAATGTTTCATTTGAAGACGGAGGAGGTCCTGCTGTTTCTGCTATCTGAAGCCCAAGGTAATCCCGATTCTTCTTTAGATACCAGTTGAAATTTTCATTAGATTATTGTACTTGCATGTTGTGTCATGTCTCTAAATAGATTATGTTGCAAGACCCCCTATGTTGTCCATGTGTTGTAATGATTCGAATTTTTTAGGCGAGGTAATCCTCAGTACTTGTATGATTGACATAAGCTGAACTATTTTTTGTGTGAGCATATTGTATTGGATGAAATAACTGTTTGACTCAGAGTGTATCCAACCTACTGAATTCGAAGATCACGGCATTTCTAAATTATAGTCATATATAAAGGTGGAATAAATCTTTGTTGTGGTTTTGAAGAAATAAATAACAAAACGTGTAATTATCTGTGGATATTCGTAATCGAATACAAATTGGATTTGAATTTAGTTTGCTAGGTCCTAGGGAAAACGTGAATGCTAATTCTCCCAAGTTTTGAACGAAGCGGCTAAACACCCACTATAATTTGTGGGCTGCCCGAAGCAAGTGTTTGCGAGATGGAAATTACTGTCTACCCCTAACACTTGACATCCTTATCGACCAGATTTACACTGCTGTCAATAGGGGTAGACTAGTAACTTCAATCAGATATGACATGACGGCCTTTGAGCCCATTCAGACACGGTGGGCGCCAAACGTGGGCGGCAAAACACATTTGACTCAAGCTCGTCCGAAAGACATGCGTTTCTTCCTCCATTTCCCCATTCATACACGGTGGGCGGCAAAAGAAACTCTCCTTGTCCGAAATCGATGTAGGCTAATATTTTAAATAGGGGCAGATGTGTAACTTCCATCAGACGTGACACAACCGCCCTACCTGTCAGCCCCGCTCATACACCGTGGGCGCAAACCGTGGGCGGCAAAACACCCTCTCCTCGCCCAAATAGTTACCGGCAAATATTTGGGAGATGCGAGATTACCATCCTATCCCCAACCGACGTGATGTCCGAAATTTTAAACGGGGGATAAGTTCGTAACTTTCCCCCATTTCAGAGAAGTGCGTCCCAAAGTTTGATATCCCCCTCCCCTCCATTTCCCCATTCATACACCATCGGCGGCACGACAACCTCCTCACTGCGGCCAGCCTCCTCCGTCCGCCACCCCATCCTCCACCTTGCCGGAGCCGCTACCCCTACCCCGTCGTCCACTACGAGAGATGGACGTCTCTCATCCACGGAGCTGGACCAGGATCATTTCATCGCCTCCTCTCGCTTCATCGGCGCTGTCGTCCACCTTGCCGTTGCCGCTCCTACGACCGCCTCGTCCACGGCAACAGGATATATCCCCCGACCCGGCCGTCTGCTGTAACCCCCCGAGAATCAAGCTACAGTAACCTCACCCTAATGATCCCATGTCACCACCAAATTACTAAGCCACTTGTCATTTGATTAAAATCAAAGTCAAATTCAAATTTAAAATACAAGTCAAATTATTATTTATTCAAATGGTAAATAAAAATTGTTCATTAGGTTGAAAATATTCACCACATAATTTTCTTGCATTAACAAACAATTTTGGAGATGTTTAAAATGCCCCTAGGAATTATAACAGTGGACCAACAACCAATTAGTTAACCTTTTCAATTTCTAAGAATAGTTAAACGATCTGAAACGGTTTGAAACCTTTGGTGCAGCCCCAGGGTGTTTCCCTGTATTTGTGTGACAAGTTCCATATTAAACAAAACTCAATTGCTATCCAAACTAAATAGGAAACAGTAGTAGTTTTTGTTACAGAAATGTAAAATAGGAAAATGGCACTATGCACTTAGGCCTAGCAATGCACAGACCTTGGCCTAGCCCAACAACCCCCTCTGTATCTCCTTCCTACTGCTCACAGGATCACGTTGGATGCGTGCGCGCTGTCCATGGCGCGGCTAGCGCACGCGTCCGTCATCCGGCGACCCTCCTCGCGGGTTGAGAGCATCCCTGAACCCCCGCGAACCCTAGATGCTCCCCCCCTCTTCCTCTCGCACCGCTTCTCCCTCACAGCATGAACCTGAGTGAAGCCGTCATGGTGGTCTTCGTGGCCATGGTCATCCCCGAGCGACGACAAGATGTCTAGAGGAACCGGCGTCCTCTTCTCCATCTACTTCAACCACCGGACCAAGCTGGGAGGCCCTTGCGCATCGCCATCAAGCTCATCTCCGCTCCTGCATCTTGACGGCCGTCGTCGTCAATTCGGTCGATCCAGGGCAACCCTGAGCCCGCTGACCCTCATTGCCACACCAATGTGAGCTCCTCCCCTATTTCCCCTTCGCCCCGGTCTCGATCCATCATCGGAGCATGTCTCCTGCCCATAGCCATAGTCGTCGTCCGTCAAGGCCAGCGCCCGCCGCACCCCCGCACCGTGACCACCCCGTGCCCGTGCCTCGCCTTGCCTCCCTGCCGTGCTAAGGCCGCGTTCGAGCCTCGTTCGCCCCTGCGCCTGGCCAAGCCCGCAACTGTCCCGCGCTTATCCTCGCCATGCCCCTGCACCTGACACCGCGGCCGTCGCGCCGCCCACTGCTGGTCGTGCCCGACACTGCGGCCCTGTCCTCAGCGCATACGTGCCACCCCACCGCTTGTCGCCCAGCGCCCCGCTGCTCATCCCGCATGCCGCTCTTCATCTGATGCTTCTTTCCGTTCCTCCTGCCGTCGCTGCTGCGTGTTCTAGCTGCTGCCACTGCTTTGGCTTCTATCGTTGTTGCTGCTCTTAGTTCCTGCTGCCGCTGCCCTTGCTTGCTTGCACTACTACCTCCCACTACTTTGCTGCTGTTGAGAATGGCCATAGCCGCTACCTCTACGCCCATGTTTGTTGACCATGGTCACACAACCGTGGCACAGCCACTGAACATGAGGCACGGCTGTACCAATGGTCGGCCTAATTAATTAGGAGTAAGGCTAGATTAGGGGCTAATTAGTATTAGTTAAAATTAGTTGCTACCCTATGACATGTGGGTCCCATTTAATTAGGTTAGTTTATTTGTTTAATTAGTCAAATGTGTAGATGACATGTGGCCCCTTCTAGATTATTTTAGTCTAGCTACTTTTATTAGCTCTTGGGACACTTACATGTGGGTCCCCTTGACCTAGTTGACCAGTCAACATGCACTGGTCAAGTGCTATTGACCCTGCTGACTGGACCACCCCTGACCCCACTGTCATACACAGTGGCTAGCTGCTGCTGTGTATAAAAGTTATTACATCGTTTTCGTTCGAATTTATTAATTGAACTAAATTCAAAAATTGTTTAAAACTTTGAAAATTAATATAAAACAAACCGTAGCTCGGATGGAAAAATTTTGTACATGGAAGTTGCTCAGAACGACGAGACGACTCCGGATACGCAGCCCGTTCGACCCCCACACATCCCTAGCATAGCGAACACATAACTTTCCCCCTCCGGTTCATCTGCCTGAAAATGCGGAACACCGGGAATACTTTCCCGGATGTTTCCCCCCTTCACCGGTATAGCCTACCCCTACGTTAGGTCACCCCTAGCACAATGTATTGTTGCGTCTTGCCTTGTGTTACATTTGATTGCTCTATTATTTATTGTGTTCCCCTTCCGTTACCTTTTCCGGTAAACCCCGAGACCGTAGTTGAACCAGTGATCGACTACTTCACCTTCGAGGGCCCATTTCTGCCTGCAGAGCAACCAGGCAAGCCCCCCTGATCACCAGATATCGCCTACTCTTCTCTCCACTGCTTGGTTTAGAGTAGTGTAGCATGTTACTGCTTTCCATTAATCCTATTCTGATGCATAGTCTGTCATTGTTGCTACAATTGTTGATACCTTACCTGCAATCCTAAATGCTTAGTATAGGATGCTAGATTACCATCAGTGGCCCTACATTCTTGTCAGTCTGTCATGCTGTACTATCGGGCCGTGATCACATCGGGTGTTGATCACGGGTATATACTATACATACATACTATATATGTTGTGACTAAAGTCGGGTCGGCTCATTGAGTACCCGCGGTTGATTCACGAATTGGGGGCCGGAAGGACATACTTTCCCGACGGCCCTCTATGTGGATCTTTGTGGCGGAGCGACAGGGCAGGTTGAGACCACCCAGGTGACAGGTGGGCCTGGCCCTTGTCTGCGTCCGCGGTTATTTCAAAAAAACACGCTTAAGGGATTTGGGTATTTGATCTGAGTCTAGCCACTAGCCTATACGCACTAACCAACTACACGAGAACAGTTATGGGCACTCGACGTCGTGGTATTAGCCGAAGCCTTCGTGACGTCAGCGACTAAGCGCCGCACCGGGTTGGACTGGAACGCCTACTCTTGTATAAGGCAGGCTAGGTCTGCTCACCGGCCGCGTATGCAACATGCAGGTGTGTAATGGGTGATGGGCCTAGACCCCTGTGCCATAGGATTTAGACCGGCGTGCTGACCTCTCTGTTGTGCCTAGGTAGGGCTGCGACGTGTTGATCTTCCGAGGCCGGACATGACCCAGAAAAGTGTGCCCGAACAAAGCGGATCGAGCGTGTTGGGAAATGTGGTGCACCCCTGTAGGGAGGTTAATCTATTCGAATAGTCGTGATCTTCGGTAACAGGACGACTTGGAGTTGTACCTTGACCTTATGACAACTAGAACCGGATACTTAATAAAACACACCCTTCCAAGCGCCAAATACAACCAGTGATCGCTCTCTCACAGGGCGACGAGGGGAGGATCATTGTTTAGGATTATGCTATGCGATGTTACTTGGTGAACTTACCATCTATTCTCTTCTTCTGCTGCAAGATGGAGGTTACCAGAAGCGTAGTCTTTGAAAGGACTAGCTATCCCCCTCTTATTCCGGCATTCTGCAGTTCAGTCCACATATGATACCCTTATTCCATTTGATACCAACGCATACATATGTAGTGTAGCTCCTTGCTTGCGAGTACTTTGGATGAGTACTCACGGTTGCTTTGATCCCCCTTTTCCCCTTCGTATACTCGATTGCTGCGACCAGACATTGGAGTCCAGGAGCCAGACGCCACTGTCGATGAAGACTACTACTACTCGAGAGGTGCCTACTACTACGTGCAGCCCGTTGACGACGACCTGGAGTAGTTTAGGAGGACCCCAGGTAGGAGGCCTGCGCCTCTTTCGATCTGTATCCCAGTTTGTGCTAGCCTTCTTAAGGCAAACTTGTTTAACTTATGTCTGTACTCAGATATTGTTGCTTCCGCTGACTCGTCTATGATCGAGCTCTTGTATTCGAGCCCTCGAGGCCCCTGGCTTGTAATATGATGCTTGTATGACTTATTTTATTTGTAGAGTTGTGTTGTGATATCCTCCGTGAGTCCCTGATCTTGATCATACACGTTTGCGTGTATGATTAGTGTATGATTGAATCGGGGCGTCACAAGTTGGTATCAGAGCCAACTGCCTGTAGGAATCCCCCTTCCACACTCCTCGGCCGAAGTTGAGTCTAGTCGATGAAATCTGTTTTACTAACATGGTTGTGCGGCCGATGGGCCCACGTCACTGTTGGGTGGTATTAGGATCTTTTATTCCTTGTCTATACTCTGGGACTCTGATCTCCCTTCTATTCGGGTTAAATGAATTTTGCTAAATCTAACATTAGGATCTCATGATCACTTTCACCTAGAGAGCACCTTATTACCGATGATCGTCTGCTGCACCAGAAGATTCCGAGGTTACTCTACGATGTTCTCCCGAGACACTTGTACCCACCGCCTTTGCAAAGTCCCTACCACTGTTATATCCTTATTGATAACTGTACACACCTGCCATTCTTACATTCAATCCCATTGATCTTATTATTATAAGATGCCCCAAACTGCTCTCCTTTGTTCCGAGAATCCTTTGAACTTACTGCCTTGCAGTTCCTTGTCACCTGAATACCCCTATGGATAATTTTGTGCACCTATTGAGTATCCTCTCATCCTCAGTTGATTCATGTATTTCACAAAAGTCTTTGTAATACCATTCGTTCTTCTGAAAATCCTCAACAGCCTATTGTTCTTGAATTTCTTGCTTGCTTGCATTATGGTTAATACCATAAGTCTAGTAATCTTATTGTCATCCTTTGTCATTATCATTTTGAGTCCGTTGATACAATATGTTGCGAATGCTCGCAATCTTCAATCATATCCTAGAATTCATCCTTCTGGCTCAGGCATCATTTTAACATGTGTTGGATCTCGACCAATCAAAGCGCCATCGATTGTACCCCTAAGGCTATTCTACCTATCCATCCCTAATCAGAGCATTGCTTCTACTCTCTTGTCTTGGAATTCATAGTTCCTTTGAAATTGAGCTTTAAGTTAGTCAGTTGTTTCTATAATCTGATCGCCTTGCATTCTTTCTTCCTCTGGTTGAGTACTGATGCTCACATCAGATCCCTTGTTGACCACCAGACCCTTTGTCGAATTTTATCCGTCAACATCCTTCATATTCAATAAGCTTGTGAGCCTTTCCTCGGATACATAATGCCTTTGGTAAATTGTATCTTTTGCTTTCTCAAGCATGGTCTACTATCGAGCTTGTATTATTTACTCCTGAAGTTGTGGTATATGTTTCTAAGATGCCCGATGGGTTGAAGCTATGCCTTTTCTAATCTGTGTAAACCCGTAAGCTCCTACGGGTCTTACTCTAACAATGTTATGCTAGATAAATTTTTTGTACTACAACTTCATCGAACACAGGGAGTGAATGAAAGGTTATGCATTGGAGAAGTGGGAGTCGACCTTGAACAGTGTGTTCATGCCCATGGACACGATGTACAACTTATCATGGAAGCTGCTCGAAAAAATAATTACCCCCTTGTTATAAGTTCATCTTGTATCCATGGTTTGATCATTTATGATTGTGGATCCGACCATAATTTCTTCCTTTGATTCCATTTCTCAGACAAGTTAAAGCGCTTGTCTTCTATAGATCAATACACCCCACTTAAACTTTTAATTTGATATGCCATCAAGTATTATCCCCCTGCTATCTTGAGGATATCATGCCATTGCACTACATCTTATGAAATTGTGCTGGAGTAATACCTTTCCTTATCATAGTCAATCGAGAACACCGATAAGTGAATCGACTCCGCACTCCGATACAATAACTCTAAGAATTTTTTGTTGCCTACGAGTTTGGTAATCCTTCAAGTCATTTCTAGCCTGGTCGGTTCTATCATTTACATGCTAAATTTTAACAATGCTACATGGTCCTTCTTCCTGGAGAACAATATTTGACAATGAGCTAAGCTTACACTGATCTTCATCGCCACGTCATTTCGCCCTGAATAGCAAGCTTGATTTCGAGTTTGTGTCGCACCCGTGGTTCTAACAACCTTTCGCTTCATCATTCCTTTGACTTGACGTCATCGCCGATCGATTACATCTTCATCAAATTTCTCGACAAATGTGTCGTGATCATCATCAACTTTCTGAGCTCTTCAAGGATATCGATCGAATTCATGTTGAGAAATACCATCCTTGCCCCTCGATGATTTGTGTTATCATCGACCACATCCTAGTCTTCCCTCAACACAAATGTGTTCATATTTTGGATTGAATCTTGAGTTCCTTTCTCTCCGGCATCTGTTATACTTCACCTTGGAGTATTACCATCTTTTATGTCAAGAAGGTCATGAGAATTGCTCCGCCTCTTAAAATTTCTTGGTATAATGATACTTCTCACCATCACCATTCTTTCTTGGTCCGAATGTTCATTAACTGGAATACCAACAAGTGAACGGTGATGCTTGGATTCTGTACTCCTAGCAACCCCATTGCATTGGAGTTAATGGTCGACAGTTCATTCTTAGACTATTGGATAACGAATCACCATTCTAACATTGATCGTGCTACCTAAGCCCATATGTCGGGTGCACCTTTCAACCATTTTTAATTGTGTATGAATTCCTTGAGCATACATCTGAAGGAAATATGCCCTAGAGGCAATAATAAAGTTATTATTTATTTCCTTATATCATGATAAATGTTTATTATTCATGCTAGAATTGTATTAACCGGAAACATAATACATGTGTGAATACATAGACAAACAGAGTGTCACTAGTATGCCTCTACTTGACTAGCTCGTTAATCAAAGATGGTTATGTTTCCTAACCATGAACAAAGAGTTGTTATTTGATTAACGGGATCACATCATTAGGTGAATGATCTGATTGACACGACCCATTCCATTAGCTTAGCACCCGATCGTTTAGTATGTTGCTATTGCTTTCTTCATGACTTATACATGTTCCTATGACTATGAGATTATGCAACTCCCGTTTGCTGGAGGAACACTTTGTGTGCTACCAAACGTCACAACGTAAATGGGTGATTATAAAGGTGCTCTACAGGTGTCTCCAAAGGTACATGTTGGGTTGGCGTATTTCGAGATTAGGATTTGTCACTCCGATTGTCGGAGAGGTATCTCTGGGCCCTCTCGATAATGCACATCACATAAGCCTTGCAAGCATTGCAACTAATGAGTTAGTTGCGAGATGATGTATTACAGAACGAGTAAAGAGACTTGCCGGTAACGAGATTGAACTAGGTATTGAGATATCGACGATTGAATCTCGGGCAAGTAACATACCGATGACAAAGGGAACAACGTATGTTGTTATGCGGTCTGACCGATAAAGATCTTCGTAGAATATGTAGGAGCCAATATGAGCATCCAGGTTCCGCTATTGGTTATTGACCGGAGACGTGTCTCGGTCATGTCTACATTGTTCTCGAACCCATAGGGTCCGCACGCTTAAGGTTTCGATGACAGTTATATTATGAGTTTATGAGTTTTGATGTACCGAAGTTAGTTCGGAGTCCCGGATGTGATCACGGACATGACGAGGAGTCTCGAAATGATCGAGACATAAAGATTGATATATTGGACGGCTATATTCGGACACCGGAAGTGTTCCGGGTGATTTCGGAGAAAACCGGAGAGCCGGAGGGTTACCGGAACCCCCCCCGGGAGAAGTAATGGGCCATATGGGCCTTAGTGGAAAGAGAGAGGGGCAGCCAAAGGTGGGCCGCACACCTCCTCCCCCTGGTCCGAATTGGACTAGGAGAGGGGGGCGGCGCCCCCCCTTTCCCTCTCCCTCCCCACTTCTTTCCCCCTCCTAGTAGGAGTCCTACTCCTACTAGGAGGAGGACTCCTCCTTGGCGCGCCATAGAGGGCCGGCCGGCCTCCTCCCCTTGCTCCTTTATATACGGGGGCAGGGGGCACCCCTAGAAACACAAGTTGATCCACGTGATCATATTCTTAGCCGTGTGCGGTGCCCCCTTCCACCATAGTCCTCGATAATATTGTAGCGGTGCTTAGGCGAAGCCCTGCGACGGTAGTGCATCAAGATCGTCACCACGCCGTCGTGCTGACGGAACTCTTCCCCGACACTTTGCTGGATCGGAGTCCGGGGATCGTTATCGAGCTGAACGTGTGCTAGAACTCGGAGGTGCCGTAGTTTCGGTGCTTGATCGGTCGGGCCGTGGAGACGTATGACTACATCAACCAAACGCTTCCGTTGTCGATCTACAAGGGTACGTAGATCACACTCTCCCCTCTCGTTGCTATGCATCACCATGATCTTGCATGTGCGTAGGAATTTTTTTGAAATTACTACGTTCCCAACAGTGGCATCCGAGCCTAGGTTTTATATGTTGATGTTATATGCACGAGTAGAACACAAGTGAGTTGTGGGCGATATAAGTCATACTGCTTACCAGCATGTCATACTTTGGTTCGGCGGTATTGTTGGACGAAGCGGCCCGGACCGACATTACGCGTACGCTTACGCGAGACCGGTTCTCCCGACGTGCTTTGCACATAGGTGGCTTGCGGGTGACAGTTTCTCCAACTTTAGTTGAACCGAGTGTGGCTACGCCCGGTCCTTGCGAAGGTTAAAAAAGCACCAACTTGACAAACTATCGTTGTGGTTTTGATGCGTAGGTAAGATTGGTTCTTGCTTAAGCCCGTAGCAGCCACGTAAAACTTGCAACAACAAAGTAGAGGACGTCTAACTTGTTTTTGCAGGGCATGTTGTGATGTGATATGGTCAAGACATGATGCTAAATTTTATTGTATGAGATGATCATGTTTTGTAACCGAGTTATCGGCAATTGGCAGGAGCCATATGGTTGTCGCTTTATTGTATGCAATGCAATCGCGCTGTAATGCTTTACTTTATCACTAAGCGGTAGCGATAGTCGTGGAAGCATAAGATTGGCGAGACGACAACGATGCTACGATGGAGATCAAGGTGTCGCGCCGGTGACGATGGTGATCACGACGGTGCTTCGAAGATGGAGATCACAAGCACAAGATGATGATGGCCATATCATATCACTTATATTGATTGCATGTGATGTTTATCTTTTATGCATCTTATCTTGCTTTGATTGACGGTAGCATTATAAGATGATCTCTCACTAAATTATCAAGAAGTGTTCTCCCTGAGTATGCACCGTTGCGAAAGTTCTTCGTGCTGAGACACCACGTGATGATCGGGTGTGATAGGCTCTACGTTCAAATACAACGGGTGCAAAACAGTTGCACACGCGGAATACTCAGGTTATACTTGACGAGCCAAGCATATACAGATATGGCCTCGGAACACGGAGACCGAAAGGTCGAGCGTGAATCATATAGTAGATATGATCAACATAATGATGTTCACCGATGAAACTACTCCATCTCACGTGATGATCGGACATGGTTTAGTTGATTTGGATCACGTGATCACTTAGAGGATTAGAGGGATGTCTATCTAAGTGGGAGTTCTTAAGTAATATGATTAATTGAACTTAAATTTATCATGAACTTAGTACCTGATAGTATCTTGCTTGTTATGTGTTGATTGTAGATAGATGGCTCGTGCTGTTGTTCCGTTGAATTTTAATGCGTTCCTTGAGAAAGCAAAGTTGAAAGATGATGGTAGCAATTACACGACTGGGTCCGTAACTTGAGGATTATCCTCATTGCTGCACAGAAGAATTACGTCCTGGAAGCACCGCTGGGTGCCAGGCCTGCTGCTGGAGCAACACCAGATGTTATGAACGTCTGGCAGAGCAAAGCTGATGACTACTCGATAGTTCAGTGTGCCATGCTTTACGGCTTAGAATCGGGACTTCAACGACGTTTTGAACGTCATGGAGCATATGAGATGTTCCAGGAGTTGAATTATATTTCAAGCAAATGCCCGGATTGAGAGATATGAAGTCTCCAATAAGTTCTATAGCTGCAAGATGGAGGAGAACAGTTCTGTCAGTGAGCATATACTCAAAATGTCTGGGTATAATAATCACTTGATTCAATTGGGAGTTAATCTTCCAGATGATTGCGTCATTGACAGAATTCTCCAATCACTGCCACCAAGCTACAAGAGCTTCGTGATGAACTATAATATGCAAGGGATGAATAAGACTATTCCCGAGCTCTTCGCAATGCTGAAAGCTGCGGAGGTAGAAATCAAGAAGGAGCATCAAGTGTTGATGGTCAACAAGACCACTAGTTTCAAGAAAAAGGGCAAAGGGAAGAAGAAGGGGAACTTCAAAAAGAACGGCAAGCAAGTTGCTACTCAAGAGAAGAAACCCAAACCTGGACCTAAGCCTGAAACTGAGTGCTTCTACTGCAAGCAGACTGGTCACTGGAAGCGGAACTGCCCCAAGTATTTGGCGGATAAGAAGGATGGCAAGGTGAACAAAGGTATATGTGATATACATGTTATTGATGTGTACCTTACTAATGCTCGCAGTAGCACCTGGGTATTTGATACTGGTTCTGTTGCTAATATTTGCAACTCGAAACAGGGACTACGGATTAAGCGAAGATTGCTAAGGACGAGGTGACGATGCGCGTGGGAAACGGTTCCAAAGTCGATGTGATCGCAGTCGGCACGCTACCTCTACATCTACCTTCGGGATTAATATTAGACCTAAATAATTGTTATTTGGTGCCAGCGTTAAGCATGAACATTATATCTGGATCTTGTTTGATGCGAGACGGTTATTCATTTAAATCTGAGAATAATGGTTGTTCTATTTATATGAGTAATATCTTTTATGGTCATGCACCCTTAAAGAGTGGTCTATTTTTATTGAATCTCGATAGTAGTGACACACATATTCATAATGTTGAAGCCAAAAGATGCAGAGTTGATAATGATAGTGCAACTTATTTGTGGCACTGCCGTTTAGGTCATATCGGTGTAAAGCGCATGAAGAAACTCCATACTGATGGACTTTTGGAACCACTTGATTATGAATCACTTGGTACTTGCGAACCGTGCCTCATGGGCAAGATGACTAAAACACCGTTCTCCGGTACTATGGAGAGAGCAACAGATTTGTTGGAAATCATACATACAGATGTATGTGGTCCGATGAATATTGAGGCTCGTGGCGGATATCGTTATTTTCTCACCTTCACAGATGACTTAAGCAGATATGGGTATATCTACTTAATGAAACATAAGTCTGAAACATTTGAAAAGTTCAAAGAATTTCAGAGTGAAGTTGAAAATCATCGTAACAAGAAAATAAAGTTTCTACGATCGGATCGTGGAGGAGAATATTTGAGTTAGGAGTTTGGTCTACATTTGAAACAATGCAGAATAGTTTCACAACTCACGCCACCCTGAACACCACAGCGTAATGGTGTGTCCGAACATTTTAATCGTACTTTACTAGATATGGTGCGATCTATAATGTCTCTTACTGATTTACCGCTATCATTTTGGGGTTATACTTTAGAGACGGCCGCATTCACGTTAAATAGGGCACCATCGAAATCCGTTGAGACGATGCCTTATGAACTGTGGTTTGGCAAGAAACCAAAGTTGTCATTTCTGAAAGTTTGGGGCTGCGATGCTTATGTGAAAAAGCTTCAACCTGATAAGCTCGAACCCAAATCGGAGAAATGTGTCTTCATAGGATACCCAAAGGAGACTGTTGGGTACACCTTCTATTCACAAGATCCAAGGCAAGACTTTTGTTGCTAAATTTCGGAAATTTTCTGGAGAAGGAGTTTCTCTCGAAAGAAGTGAGTGGGAGGAAAGTAGAACTTGATGAGGTAACTGTACCTCTCCCTTATTGGAAAGTAGTTCATCACAGAAACTGTTTCTGTGACACCTACACCAATAGTGAGGAAGTTAATGATGTATGATCATGAAACTTCAGAACAAGATACTACTGAACCTCGTAGATCAACCAGAAGTAAGATCCGCACCAGAGTGGTATGATAATCCTATTCCGGAAGTTATGTTACTAGACCATGGCGAACCTACGAACTATGAAGAAGAGATGGTGAGCCCAGATTCCGCAAAATGGCTTGAGTCCATGAAATCTAAGATGGGATCCATGTATGAGAACAAAGTGTGGACTTTGGTTGAACTTTCCCGATGATCGGCAAGCAATTGAGAATAAATGGATCTTCAAGAAGAAGACTGACGCTGACGGTAATGTTACTGTCTATAAAGCTCGAGTTGTTGCGAAAGGTTTTCGACAAGTTCAAGGGATTGACTACGATGAGACCTTTCATCGAGCGATGCTTAAGTCTGTCCGAATCATGTTAGCAATTGCCACAGTTTTATGAAATCTGCGCCAAAGGATAAACAAAACTACATCTCTCTCCTTTGGC
>NC_053028.1:534432224-534450368 GCF_003073215.2 Triticum urartu | reverse complement strand
AGCACCCGATCGTTTAGTATGTTGCTATTGCTTTCTTCATGACTTATACATGTTCCTATGACTATGAGATTATGCAACTCCCGTTTGCCGGAGGAACACTTTGTGTGCTACCAAACGTCACAACGTAACTGGGTGATTATAAAGGAGCTCTACAGGTGTCTCCAAAGGTACATGTTGGGTTGGCGTATTTCGAGATTAGGATTTGTCACTCCGATTGTCGGAGAGGTATCTCTGGGCCCTCTCGGTAATGCACATCACATAAGCCTTGCAAGCATTGCAACTAATGAGTTAGTTGTGAGATGATGTATTACGGAACGAGCAAAGAGACTTGCCGGTAACGAGATTGAACTAGGTATTAAGATACCGACGATCGAATCTCGGGCAAGTAACATACCGATGACAAAGGGAACAACGTATGTTGTTATGCGGTCTGACCGATAAAGATCTTCGTAGAATATGTAGGAGCCAATATGAGCATCCAGGTTCCGCTATTGGTTATTGACCGGAGACGTGTCTCGGTCATGTCTACATTGTTCTCGAACCCGTAGGGTCCGCACGCTTAAGGTTTCGATGACAGTTATATTATGAGTTTATGAGTTTTGATGTACCGAAGTTAGTTCGGAGTCCCGGATGTGATCACGGACATGACGAGGAGTCTCGAAATGGTCGAGACATAAAGATTGATATATTGGACGGCTATATTCGGACACCGGAAGTGTTCCGGGTGATTTCGGAGAAAACCGGAGAGCCGGAGGGTTACCGGAACCCCCCCCCCCCCCGGGGAGAAGTAATGGGCCATATGGGCCTTAGTGGAAAGAGAGAGGGGCAGCCAAAGGTGGGCCGCACGCCTCCTCCCCCCTGGTCCGAATTGGACTAGGAGAGGGGGGCGGCGCCCCCCTTTCCCTCTCCCTCCCCACTTCTATCCCCCTCCTAGTAGGAGTCCTACTCCTACTAGGAGGAGGACTCCTCCTTGGCGCGCCTATAGGGCCGGCCAGCCTCCTCCCCTTGCTCCTTTATATACGGGGGCAGGGGGCACCCCTAGAGACACAAGTTGATCCACGTGATCATATTCTTAGCCGTGTGCGGTGCCCTCTTCCACCCTAGTCCGAATAGGACAAGGAGAGGGGGGCGGCGCCGCCCTTCCTTCTCTCTCTCCTCTTTCCCCCTTCCCGAATCCTATTCCAACTAGGAAAGGGGGGGAATTCTACTCCCGGAGGGAGTAGGACTCCTCCTGGCGCGCCCTCTCCTGGCCGGCCGCACCCCCCCCTTTGATCCTTTATATACGGAGGCAGAGGGCACCCCTAGAGACACAAGTTGATCCACGTGATCATATTCTTAGCCGTGTGCGGTGCCCCCTTCCACCATAGTCCTCGATAATATTGTAGCGGTGCTTAGGCGAAGCCCTGCGACGGTAGTACATCAAGATCGTCACCACGCCGTCGTGCTGACGGAACTCTTCCCCGACACTTTGCTGGATCGGAGTCCGAGGATCGTCATCGAGCTGAACGTGTGCTAGAACTCAGAGGTGCCGTAGTTTCGGTGCTTGATCGGTCAGGCCGTGAAGACGTACGACTACATCAACCACGTTGTGCTAACGCTTCCGTTGTCGATCTACAAGGGTACGTATATCACACTCTCCCCTCTCGTTGCTATGCATCACCATGATCTTGCGTGTGCGTAGGAATTTTTTTGAAATTACTATGTTACCCAACAGTGGCATCCGAGCCTAGGTTTTATGTGTTGATGTTATTTGCACGAGTAGAACACAAGTGAGTTGTGGGCGATATAAGTCATACTGCTTACCAGCATGTCATACTTTGGTTCGGCGGTATTGTTGGACGAAGCGGCCCGGACCGACATTACGCGTACGCTTACGCGAGACCGGTTCTGCCGACGTGCTTTGCACACAGGTGGCTAGCGGGTGACAGTTTCTCCAACTTTAGTTGAACCGAGTGTGGCTACGCCCGGTCCTTGCGAAGGTTAAATCAGCACCAACTTGACAAACTATCGTTGTGGTTTTGATGCGTAGGTAAGATTGGTTCTTGCTTAAGCCTGTAGCAGCCACGTAAAATTTGCAACAACAAAGTAGAGGACGTCTGACTTGTTTTTGCAGGGCATGTTGTGATGTGATATGGTCAAGACATGATGCTAAATTTTATTGTATGAGATGATCATGTTTTGTAACCGAGTTATCAGCAACTGGCAGGATCCATATGGTTGTCGCTTTATTGTATGCAATGCAATCGCGCTGTAATGCTTTACTTTATCACTAAGCGGTAGCGATAGTCGTGGAAGCATAAGATTGGCGAGACGACAACGATGCTACGATGGAGATCAAGGTGTCGCGCGGGTGACGATGGTGATCATGACGGTGCTTCGAAGATGGAGATCACAAGCACAAGATGATGATGGCCATATCATATCACTTATATTGATTGCATGTGATGTTTATCTTTTATGCATCTTATCTTGCTTTGATTGACGGTAGCATTATAAGATGATCTCTCACTAATTATCAAGAAGTGTTCTCCCTGAGTATGCACCGTTGCGAAAGTTCTTCGTGCTGAGACACCACGTGATGATCGGGTGTGATAGGCTCTACGTTCAAATACAACGGGTGCAAAACAGTTGCACACGCGGAATACTCAGGTTATACTTGACGAGCCAAGCATATACAGATATGGCCTCAGAACACGGAGACCGAAAGGTCGAGCATGAATCATATAGTAGATATGATCAACATAGTGATGTTCACCAATGAAGCTACTCCATCTCACGTGATGATCGGACATGGTTTAGTTGATTTGGATCACGTAATCACTTAGAGGATTAGAGGGATGTCTATCTAAGTGGGAGTTCTTTAAGTAATATGATTAATTGAACCTAAATTTATCATGAACTTAGTACCTGATAGTATCTTGCTTATTCATGTTTGATTGTAGATAGATGGCCCGTGCTGTTGTTCCGTTGAATTTTAATGCGTTCCTTGAGAAAGCAAAGTTGAAAGATGATGGTAGCAATTACACGGACTGGGTCCGTAACTTGAGGATTATCCTCATTGCTGCACAGAAGAATTACGTCCTAGATGCACCGCTGGGTGCCAGGCCTGCTGCTGGAGCAACACCAGATGTTATGAACGTCTGGTAGAGCAAAGCTGATGACTACTCGATAGTTCAGTGTGCCATGCTTTACGTCTTAGAATTGGGACTTCAATGACGTTTTGAACATCATGGAGCATATGAGATGTTCCAGGAGTTGAAGTTAATATTTCAAGAAAATGCCCGGATTGAGAGATATGAAGTCTCCAATAAGTTCTATAGCTGCAAGATGGAGGAGAACAGTTCTGTCAGTGTGCATATACTCAAAATGTTTGGGTATAATAATCACTTGATTCAATTGGGAGTTAATCTTCCAGATGATTGCGTCATTGACAGAATTCTCCAATCACCGCCACCAAGCTACAAGAGCTTCGTGATGAACTATAATATGCAAGGGATGAATACGACTATTCCCGAGCTCTTCGCAATGCTGAAAGCTGCGGAGGTAGAAATCAAGAAGGAGCATTAAGTGTTGATGGTCAAAAAGACCACTAGTTTCAAGAAAAAGGGCAAAGGGAAGAAGAACGGGAACTTCAAAAAGAATAGCAAGCAAGTTGCTGCTCAAGAGAAGAAACCCAAACCTGGACCTAAGCCTGAAACTAAGTGCTTCTACTGCAAGCAGACTGGTCACCGGAAGCGGAACTGCCTCAAGTATTTGGCGGATAAGAAGGATGGCAAGGTGAACAAAGGTATATGTGATATACATGTTATTGATGTGTACCTTACTAATGCTCGCAGTAGCACCTGGGTATTTGATACTGGTTCTGTTGCTAATATTTGCAACTCGAAACAGGGACTACGGATTAAGCGAAGATTGGCTAGGACGAGGTGACGATGCGCGTGGGAAATGGTTCCAAAGTCGATGTGATCGCAGTCGGCACGCTACCTCTACATCTACCTTCGGGATTAATATTAGACCTAAATAATTGTTATTTGGTGCCAGCGTTAAGCATGAACATTATATCTGGATCTTGTTTGATGCGAGACGGTTATTCATTTAAATCAGAGAATAATGGTTGTTCTATTTACATGAGTAATATCTTTTATGGTCATGCACCCTTAAAGAGTGGTCTATTCTTATTAAATCTCGATAGTAGTGACACACATATTCATAGTGTTGAAACCAAAAGATGTAGAGTTGATAATGATAGTGCAACTTATTTGTGGCACTGCCATTTAGGTCATATCGGTATAAAGCGCATGAAGAAACTCCATACTGATGGGCTTTTGGAACCACTTGATTATGAATCACTTGGTACTTGCGAACCGTGCCTTATGGGTAAGATGACAAAAACACCGTTCTCCGGTACTATGGAGAGAGCAACAGATTTGTTAGAAATCATACATACAGATGTATGTGGTCCGATGAATGTTGAGGCTCGTGGCGGATATCGTTATTTTCTCACCTTCACAGATGACTTAAGCAGATATGGGTATATCTACTTAATGAAACACAAGTCTGAAATGTTTGAAAAGTTCAAAGAATTTCAGAGTGAAGTTGAAAATCATCGTAACAAGAAAATAAAATTCCTACGATCTGATCGTGGAGGAGAATATTTGAGTTACGAGTTTGGTGTACATTTGAAACAATGTGGAATAGTTTCGCAACTCACGCCACCCGGAACACCACAGCGTAATGGTGTGTCCGAATGTCGTAATCGTACTTTACTAGATATGGTACGATCTATGATGTCTCTTACTGATTTACCGCTATTGTTTTGGGGATACGCTCTAGAGACGGACGCATTCACGTTAAATAGGGCACCATCAAAATCCGTTGAGACGACGCCTTATGAACTGTGGTTTGGCAAGAAACCAAAGTTGTCGTTTCTGAAAGTTTGGGGCTGCGATGCTTATGTGAAAAAGCTTCAACCTGATAAGCTCGAACCCAAATCGGAAAAATGTGTCTTCATAGGATATCCAAAGGAAACTATTGGATACACCTTCTATCACAGATCCGAAGGTAAGACTTTTGTTGCTAAATTCGGAAACTTTCTGGAGAAGGAGTTTCTCTCGAAAGAAGTGAGTGGGAGGAAAGTAGAACTTGACGAGGTAACTGTACCTACTCCCTTATTGGAAAGTAGTACATCCCAGAAATCTGTTTCTGTGACACCTACACCAATTAGTGAGGAAGCTAATGATAATGATCATGAAACTTCAGAACAAGATACTACTGAACCTCGTAGATCAACCAGAGTGAGATCCGCGCCAGAGTGGTACGGTAATCCTGTTCTGGAAGTCATGCTACTAGATCATGATGAACCTATGAACTATGAAGAAGCGATGGTGAGCCCAGATTCCACAAAATGGCTTGAAGCCATGAAATCTGAGATGGGATCCATGTATGAGAACAAAGTATGGACTTTGGTTGACTTGCCCAATGATCGGCAAGCAATTGAGAATAAATGGATCTTCAAGAAGAAGACGGACGCTAACGGTAATATTACTGTCTACAAAGCTCGACTTGTCGCAAAAGGTTTTCGGCAAATTCAAGGGATTGACTACGATGAGACCTTCTCACCCATAGCGATGCTTAAGTCTGTCCGAATCATGTTAGCAATTGCCGCATTTTATGATTATGAAATTTGGCATATGGATGTCAAAACTGCATTCCTGAATGGATTTCTGGAAGAAGAGTTGTATATGATGCAACCAGAAGGTTTTATCGATCCAAAGGGAGCTAACAAAGTGTGCAAGCTCCAGCGATCCATTTATGGACTGGTGCAAGCCTCTCGGAGTTGGAATAAACGCTTTGATAGTGTGATCAAAGCATTTGGTTTTATACAGACTTTTGGACAAGCCTGTATTTACAAGAAAGTGAGTGGGAGCTCTGTAGCATTTCTGATATTATATGTGGATGACATATTACTAATTGGAAATGATATAGAATTTCTGGATAGCATAAAGGGATACTTGAATAAGAGTTTTTCAATGAAAGACCTCGGTGAAGCTGCTTACATATTAGGCATTAAGATCTACAGAGATAGATCAAGATGCTTAATTGGACTTTCACAAAGCACATACCTTGACAAAGTTTTGAAGAAGTTCAAAATGGATCAAGCAAAGAAAGGGTTCTTGCCTGTGTTACAAGGTGTGAAGTTGAGTCATACTCAATGCCCGACCACTGCAGAAGATAGAGAGAAAATGAAAGATGTTCCCTATGCTTCAGCCATAGGCTCTATCATGTATGCAATGCTGTGTACCAGACCTGATGTGTGCCTTGCTATAAGTCTAGCAGGGAGGTACCAAAGTAATCCAGGAGTGGATCACTGGACAGCGGTCAAGAACATCCTGAAATACCTGAAAAGGACTAAGGATATGTTTCTCATTTATGGAGGTGACAAAGAGCTAATCATAAATGGTTATGTCGATGCGAGCTTTGACACTGGTCCGGACGATTCTAAATCGCAAACTGGATACGTATTTACATTAAACGGTGGAGCTGTCAGTTGGTGCAGTTCTAAACAAAGCGTCGTGGCGGGATCTACGTGTGAAGCAGAATACATAGCTGCTTCGGAAGTAGGAAATGAAGGAGTCTGGATGAAGGAGTTCATATCCGATCTAGGTGTCATACCTAGTGCATCGGGTCCAATGAAAATCTTTTGTGACAATACTGGTGCAATTGCCTTGGCAAAGGAATCCAGATTTCACAAGAGAACCAAGCACATCAAGAGACGCTTCAATTCCATCCGGGATCTAGTCCAGGTGGGAGACATAGAGATTTGCAAGATACATACGGATCTGAACGTAGTAGACCCGTTGACTAAGCCTCTTCCACGAGCAAAACATGATCAGCACCAAGGCTCCATGGGTGTTAGAATCATTTGGGTGTTAGAATCATTACTGTATAATCTAGATTATTGACTCTAGTGCAAGTGGGAGACTGAAGGAAATATGCCCTAGAGGCAATAATAAAGTTATTATTTATTTCCTTATATCATGATAAATTTTTATTATTCATGCTAGAATTGTATTAACCGGAAACACAATACATGTGTGAATACATAGACAAACAGAGTGTCACTAGTATGCCTCTACTAGACTAGCTCGTTAATCAAAGATGGTTATGTTTCCTAACCATGGACAAAGAGTTGTTATTTGATTAACGGGATCACATCATTAGGTGAATGATCTGATTGACATGACCCATTCCATTAGCTTAGCACCCGATCGTTTAGTATGTTGCTATTGCTTTCTTCATGACTTATACATGTTCCTATGACTATGAGATTATGCAACTCCCGTTTACCGGAGGAACACTTTGTGTGCTACCAAACGTCACAACGTAACTGGGTGATTATAAAGGTGCTCTATGGGTGTCTCCAAAGGTACATGTTGGGATGGCGTATTTCGAGATTAGGATTTGTCACTCCGATTGTCGGAGAGGTATCTCTGGGCCCTCTCGGTAATACACATCACATAAGCCTTGCAAGCATTGCAACTAATGAGTTAGTTGTGAGATGATGTATTACGGAACGAGTAAAGAGACTTGCCGGTAACGAGATTGAACTAGGTATTAAGATACCGACGATTGAATCTCGGGCAAGTAACATACCGATGACAAAGGGAACAACGTATGTTGTTATGCGGTCTGACCGATAAAGATCTTCGTAGAATATGTAGGAGCCAATATGAGCATCCAGGTTCCGCTATTGGTTATTGACCGGAGACGTGTCTCGGTCATGTCTACATTGTTCTCGAACCTGTAGGGTCCGCACGCTTAAGGTTTCGATGACAGTTATATTATGAGTTTATCAGTTTTGATGTACCGAAGGAGTTCGGAGTCCCGGATGGAATCGGGGACATGACGAGGAGTCTCGAAATGGTCGAGACATAAAGATTGATATATTGGAAGCCTATATTTGGATATCGGAAGTGTTCCGGGTGAAATCGGGATTTTACCGGAGTACCGGGAGGTTACTGGAACCCCCCGGGAGGTATATTGGCCTTAGTGGGCCTTAGTGGAAGAGGAGAGGTGGCCAGGGCTGGGCCGCGCGCCCCTCCCCCCTAGTCCGAATAGGACAAGGAGAGGGGGGCGGCGCCCCCCTTCCTTCTCTCTCTCCTCTTTCCCCCTTCCCGAATCCTATTCCAACTAGGAAAGGGGGGAATCCTACTCCCGGAGGGAGTAGGACTCCTCCTGGCGCGCCCTCTCTTGGCCGGCCGCACCCCCCCTTTGATCCTTTATATACGAAGGCAGAGGGCACCCCTAGATACACAAGTTGATCCACGTGATCATATTCTTAGCCGTGTGCGGTGCCCCCTTCCACCATAGTCCTCGATAATATTGTAGCGGTGCTTAGGCGAAGCCCTGCGACGGTAGTACATCAAGATCGTCACCACGCCGTCATGCTGACGGAACTCTTCCCCGACACTTTGCTGGATCGGAGTCCGGGGATCGTCATCGAGCTGAACGTGTGCTAGAACTCGGAGGTGCCGTAGTTTCGGTGCTTGATCGGTCAGGCCGTGAAGACGTACGACTACATCAACCACGTTGTGCTAACGCTTTCGTTGTCGATATACAAGGGTACGTAGATCACACTCTCCCCTCTCGTTGCTATGCATCACCATGATCTTGCGTGTGCGTAATTTTTTTTTTTTGAAATTACTACGTACCCCAACATGTGACCATGAGGCACTTCAGCGTGTCACCAACGCCACCATTATGGAATTCATAGCTCGCCTCACACAACTCGATCCGGGAAAGGACTACCCATACACATCGCAAGTTAATACTTAGTACTCGATCACAGACCGACATCACGAACCTTATGCACCCAAAATACGACTCTCTAAAAGGGTACATACTTAGGGGGAACAAGTAGAGAACACTCTCATATACAAAATTCTGCAGACTCAGAGTCATGTGCAAAAGGCTATCACATAAGAACAAACTAGCTTAGTAGATACTGATAGATATAACTTGCTTGATACGTAGAGAAAAGTTGTAACGAGTAGACAACCTAAAAAACAAAGAAAACCAACCAAACAACCAACAAGAAAACCCAAAACAACCAACCCTAACAAAAACATTGGAGTTGTCTGTAAGTGACACTACTTCATTGTCACTAAAGAAAGCAACTGAAACTTTACCTTCACTAATCATGGGGTTTGACTATATCAAATTCCATGACAAGAGCAAAGGACCCGACTATTTGATGAGGCAACTTAGTGATCATCATCCAAACGATAATCTATATCATATCTAAGATATGTCCTTGCTATAACATATTCTGTTAATATTCGCGACACTAATACATTCGGCTAAAATATACCCCAATCATATCATCCTTATACTTATCTAATCTATCCTTTTGGGACTAACCCTATTAACGGAGGCCGTAGCCAGAATTGCTGATTTTCACGACCCCCTAAATAAGTATCGCGGCTTCGCAGAAAAATAAATCAAACAGGCGCTCCCACGGAAAACATCGAAACAACCAACACCCAGAAAAAACACAGCAAAAACAAAACCAAACAATCAGCACAACACAAACAACCTGGAAGGCCTAATCAGGAACAAGTCGCACATACACTCTTAATAATCGGAACACCCCCAACAACAACAGCACACCTAAAGACCAACACAACACGTCCACCCAGATGAGAACTTGGACCCTTACGGATCAATAAAGACCAGAACAAATACACCCAACTCCAGGAAGCGCAACGACAAACACCCCCCCCAAAACCAACACACTCTCAAAAACACCACACCACAAAACCAAACACAACAAAAACACACCAAGATACACCCAACCTAAAAACACAACAAACCCACCACAAAACCCCAAAGGGAGTTAGCGGGACGCCCTACCCCCTCCCCCCATCCGGCACCAAGCCTCTCACTGCTCTACTATGAGAAGAGCCCACGTGCTCCAACCGACCCAGTCCTCCCTTACCTCCCAACAAAAAACAAACTTAAAATAATACGCAAAGCCAACCAATCGGCCTACCCTCAAAACCCCAAAACACAGACAAACGAGATAAACACACCCCAAACGAAAAAGAAATAAAGGACGACTAAACCTACTCCCAAGTCCAACCAGCTTTAATCGAACTCTGACTCAATGATATACCAACCGCAACCACCAAGACATCCCCCTCTCCGGAGAGCCTACTTTTCTGCCGCAGCTCGACCCGGTAGGAAGGTATACTCAACCGACTCAAAAATGACCCGTGCACAGGGCTCTACCAACCATCACACCATAGCCCTCTGATGATAAGTGTGCAGAGTATATACTTAGACCTCAACGGTTCCATGTTATTAGTCTAGGATGTGTTACTTTCTTCTCATCTCCTTTGGATCCTCAAAACCACCATTAACAAACCAGGTTCCATCCCAATCTCCTTCACCTCAAACCATGAGTGCGCAAAGACACACCACATCATCAATCGCAAATGACCTAAATCTATTTCTTATTGCCTAGGCCACTAGCTGTTGTTGAGATCAAATTGTAAAATTGTCGAAGTTTGAATGAATCAACGATCTTCTCTAACATCTACTCGACAACTATTTGACAATCTCTCTCTAGCATCTATTTATGATATGATTGTGATTACTTTGCACATGTCTCTTCGAAACACTTAATTCCAAGTTTAGGTTCTGGCCACACTAGATTGTCATATATAATAAAACCTTGCATGGGAGAAAGTTGAACCTTAGCTAATTCGGGTTCAATCTATGCAGGGAAACTCTGTCCCTTGCCCCAAGCATCACCCCATAACCAAAAAAACACCCGCCCAGTATGACAGACCCAGGACCAGGCAAAGACACACCCGCGCACGTATTGTATTGGACAACATCTGAAGAAACAACTGCTAAAAGGATGCACCAAGGTTAAATTCTATTGCATAGAGATATATATCCTCTACCTCACTGTCACATCGCCTACTTACAAGTTATCCTCTGTTCTTCCATGAAACCTATAAACTACTCTAGACTGGCTCCCATGCTGAAACAACAGAATTAAACAACGCGAGTCCCGATGTTGAGAAGTAAACATAGACCGTCGACTAGAAGGCCAACCAGCAGAGTCGGTCTATCTTGTCATATGTGAAAAGTCCAAACACCCGCATTGCCCTAAAACTCAATAAAACAAATGATCATTACCCTCGAGAAAAACACAACACGACACCCCAACACCACACCAGAAAAACAAAAAAACAACAAAAACCGATCGCAACCAACCCAGACCAAAACCCATAAAATCATTACTCTACTATGCTCATCCCTTATGTCAATTTGACCAAACCAAAACTACACAAAAAACCCACGCTCGAAACAACAAGATAATTACATTGAATTCAACCCACCGTAATACTAAATATGTCTCTCAGACCCACGCCAGACGGCAAAGCATGTAGCTGAAGCCCTATGGCCCCCGGGTCTATTTTCCATCATATTAATCTTCCAATACTTAGTTATTTCCTTTGCCATTTATTTTGCTTGCATCTTTATTTCTCTTTATCATAAAAACACAAAAAATATTATCTTATCATATCTATCAGATCTCACTCTCGTAGGTGACCGTGAAGGGATTGACAACCCCTTTATCGCGTTGGTTGCGAGGAGTTTATTTGTTTGTGTAGGTGTGAGGGACTCGTGCGTGGCCTCCTACTGGATTGATACCTTGGTTCTCAAAAACTAAGGAAATACTTACGCTGCTCTGCTGCATCACCCTTTCCTCTTCAAGGGAAAACCAACGCAGTGCTCAAGAGGTAGCAAGAAGGATTTCTGGCACCATTGCCGGGGATGCTTACGTAAGGTCAAGTCAAGTTTTGGACTCCCGACAACGAGCCATTTCTGGCGCCGTTGCCAGCGAGTCTACGCAAAGGTCAACATACCAAGTACCCATCACAAACCCTTATCTCCCGCATTACATTATTTGCCATTTGCCTCCCGTTTTCCTCTCCCCCACTTCACCCTTGCCGTTTTATTCACCCTCTCTCTCTCTCCATCCTCCCTCTCTTTCTCTATTTGTCTCTTTTTTCCCCTTGCACTTTCCGCCGTTATGTCTGAAATCGGGGAAATTATTGTCGATATGGACAATAATAATATCATGAAAAATTCTGATGGTTCTGCTGAAGAGCCCCCTATCTTACATACAAAAAAATCTGAATTGGTAGTGGTAATATTATTGGAAAATGAGTTATCCAAGATTTCTTTACTTATGCCGGTGCTTTGCCTTCTATGGGTAGCTCTATCCTTCATAAAACTAGTAGTCTTGCAGATGCGGACGCTATTGCCATGCTTATCGTTGAACTTGAAAGGCAATTTATGCATATGCACCCATCTATACAAAGAGTTTTCCTAGAAGTTTCTAATATCGAGCATTCCTCTGTTAAGCGTGCCGCTACTATATTTTGGCTCATGAATCCAGATTTATAATAAAGGAAGCCAAAGAAATCTGTGCGCACTATAGGGTGGACGCTGGTCGTCCTCCCATACAATCTATCCTCTTCGATCAAGAAGAAATTATGCGCTTTCAATCTCCTGACTATGTTGCTTTTAAGAAAACCTCAGAAAAAAGGTGCCAACCAATATTTTAATTGATAGAATCTTTGAACTTATTGATGATTTGGCTATTCGAAATAATGAGCTAGGATACTCTCTTGAGTCTAGACTCACAAAGTTCTGTCAAAAGAATGCTTATAATGATGAATTGGTTGTACAATATGAAGGGCCGAAAGAGGAACCTATTCCTC
Source organism: Triticum urartu (assembly GCF_003073215.2). NCBI lineage: Eukaryota > Viridiplantae > Streptophyta > Magnoliopsida > Poales > Poaceae > Triticum > Triticum urartu. The sequence goes on along the minus strand of NC_053028.1, from coordinate 534,437,565 downwards.
CTAAAATTGATCCTGGGGACTTCTGTCCTATTAAAATTAGCCCTTTTGATTACTTTTGCTTTCCTACCAAAGATGGCAATACCTAGATCTATCCTCGCTTTTATGCCTAGCTAGGGGCGTTAAATGATAGCGCTTGTTGGGAGGCAACCCAATTTTATTTTTATTACTTGCTTTTTGCTCCTGCTTAGTAATAAATAAATTATTTAGCCTTTGTTTTTGTTGTGTTTTTTGTGTTTAATTAGTGTTTGTGCCAAGTAGAACCGTTGGGAAGACTTGGGGAAAGTCTTGTTGAACTTGCTGTAAAAAACAGAAACTTTAGCGCTCACGAGAATTGATGTCTTTTTTATTTGAGGAGTGATATTTAGTTAATTCTATGTTCAGATGATTAATAGATAAATTCCTCACGTCCAGAAATTTAGTTTAGAATTTTTGGGGTTCCAGATCTTGTGCTAGCTACAGATTACTACAGACTGTTCTGTTTTTGACAGATTCTCTTTTTCGTGTGTTGTTTGCTTATTTTGATGAATCTATGGTTAGTAAAATAGTTTATAATCCATAGAGAAGTTGGAATACAGTAGGATTAACACCAGTATAAATAAAGAATGAGTTCATTACAGTACCATGAAGTGGTCTTTTGTTTCCTTTCGCTAACGGAGCTCACGAGTTTTCTATTTTGAGTTTTGTGTTGTGAAGTTTTCAAGTTTTGGGTGAATTCTTTTGATGGATCATGGAACAAGGAGTGGCAAGAGCCTAAGATTGGGGATGCCCATGGCACCCCCAAGATAACCCAAGGACACCAAAAAGTCAAAGCTTGGGGATGCCCCGGAAGGCATCCCCTCTTTCGTCCACTTCCATCGGTAATTTACTTGGAGCTATATTTTTATTCACCAACATGATATGTGTTTTGCTTGGAGCGTCTTGTATTATTTGTGTCTTTGTGTCTTAGTATGCCACAATAATCCTTGCTGTACACACCTTTTGAGAGAGCCATACATGAATTAAAATTTGATAGAATACTCTATGTGCTTCACTTATATCTTTTGAGCTAAGTAGTTTTGCTCTATGGGCTTCACTTATATATTTTGAGCTATGTAGTTTTGCTCTATGTGCTTCACTTATATCTTTTGAGTGTTATAATTTTTCTCTATGTGCTTCACTTAGATCTTTTAGAGCACGGTGGTGGATTTGTTCTGAAGAAACTATTGATCTCTCATGCTTCACTTAAATTATTTTGAGAGTCTCTTAATAGCATGGTAATTTGCTTAATAATAATATGCTTGGTATTCAAGATTTGTGAAACTTTCTTTTGAGTGTGTTGAATACTAAGAAAAGATTGAAGCATGATAATTGTTTTGAGATATGGAGGTGATAATATTAAAAGTCATGCTAGTTGAGTAGTTGTGAATTTAAAGAATACTTGTGTTAAAGTTTGTGATTCCCGTAGCATGCACGTATGGTGAACCGTTATGTGATGAAGTCGGAGCATGATTTATTTATTGATTGTCTTCCTTATGAGTGGCGGTCGGGGACGAGCGATGGTCTTTTCCTACCAATCTATCCCCCTAGGAGCATGCGCATAATACTTTGCTTTGATAACTTCTAGATTTTTGCAATAAGTATATGAGTTCTTTATGACTAATGTTGAGTCCATGGATCATACGCACTCTCACCCTTCCACCTTTGCTAGCCTCTCTAATACCGCGCACCTTTCACCGGTATCATACACCTACCATATACCTTCCTCAAAAAAGCCACCATACCTACCTATTATGGCATTTCCATAGCCATTCCGAGATATATTGCCATGCAACTTTCCACCGTTCCGTTTATCATGACACACTCCATCATTGTCATATTGCATATCCCAGTACACCGCCGGAGGCATTCATATAGAGTCATATTTTGTTCTAAGTATTGAGTTGTAAGAAAAATAAAAGTGTGATGATCATCATTATTAGAGCATTGTCCCAGTGAGGAAAGAATGATGGAGACTATGATTCCCCCATAAGTCGTGATGAGACTCCGGACGAAAAATAAAATAAATAAAAAAAGAGGCCAAAGAAGCCGAAATAAAAAGAGGCCATAAAAAGAGAAAAGGCCCAAATAATAAAAAATGATGAGATAAAAAGAGAGAAGGGACAATGTTACTATCCTTTTACCACACTTGTGCTTTAAAGTAGCACCATGATCTTCATAGTAGAGAGTCTCCCATGTTATCACTTTCATATACTAGTGGGAATTTTTCATTATAGAACTTGGCTTGTATATTCCAATCATGGGCTTACTCAAGTTCCCTAGGTCTTCGTGAGCAAGCAAGTTGGATGCACACGCACTAGTTTCTTTTGTTGATCTTTCATACATTTATAGCTCTAGTGCATCCGTTGCATGGCAATCCCTACTCACTCACATTGATATCTATTGATGTGCATCTCCATAGCCCGTTGATACGCTTAGTTGATGTGAGACTATCTTCTCCTTTTTGTCTTCTCCACAACCACCATTCTATTCCACCTATAGTGCTATATCCATGGCTCACGCTCATGTATTGCGTGAAGATTGAAAAAGTTTTGAAAAAGTTAGAGTATGAAACAATTGCTTGGCTTGTCATCGAGGTTGTGCATGATTTAAATATTTTGTGTGGTGAAGATAGAGCATAGCCAGACTATATGATTTTGTAGGGATAACTTTCTTTGGCCATGTTATTTTGAGAATACATAATTGCTTTGTTAGTATGCTTGAAGTATTATTATTTTTTTGTCAATATAAACTTTTGTCTTGAATCTTTCGAATCTGAATATTCATATCACAATTAAGAAGATTTGCATTGAAATTATGCCAAGTAGCACTCTGCATCAAAAATTCTCTTTTTATCATTTACCTACTCGAGGACGAGCAGAAATTAAGCTTGGGGATGCCTGATACGTCTCCAACGTATCTGTAATTTTTTATTGCTCCATGCTATATTATCTACTGTTTTGGACTATATTGGGCTTTATTTTCCACTTTTATATTATTTTGGGACTAACCTATTAACAGGAGGCCCAGCCTAGAATTGCTGTTTTTTGCCTATTTCAGTATTTCGGAGAAACATAATATCAAACGGAGTCCAAACGGAATAAAACCTTTGGGAACGTGATTTTCTCACCGAACGTGATCCAGGAGACTTGGACCCTACTCCAAGGAGTCAAAGAGGCGGTCACAAGGGTGGGGGCGCCCCCCCCCTAGGGCGCGCCCCCTGCCTCGTGGGCCCCTCGGTGCTCCACCGACATACTCCTTCCTCCTATATATACCTACGTACCCCCAAATGATCAGAACAGGAGCCAAAAACCTAATTCCACCGCCGCAACTTTCTGTATCCACGAGATCCCATCTTGGGGCCTGTTCCAGAGCTCCGCCGGAAGAGGGCCGTCATCACGGAGGGCTTCTACATCATCATAGCCCCTCCGATGAAGTGTGAGTAGTTTACCTCAGACCTTCGGGTCCATAGTTAGTAGCTAGATGGCTTCTTCTCTCTCTTTGAATCCCAATTCAAAGTTCTCCCCCTCTCTTGTGGAGACCTATTCGATGTAATCTTGTTTTTGCGGTGTGTTTGTTGAGAACGATGAATTGTGGGTTTATGATCAAGTCTATCTATGAATAATATTTGAATCTTCTCTGAATTCTTTTATGTATGATTGGTTATCTTTGCAAGTCTCTTCGAATTATCCGTTTGGTTTGGCCAACTAGATTGGTAGTTCTTGCCATAGGAGAAGTGCTTAGCTTTGGATTCGATCTTGCGGTGTCCTTTCCCAGTGACAGAAGGGGCAGCAAGGCACGTATTGCATCGTTGCCATCGAGGATAACAAGATGGGGTTTATTTCATATTGCATGAATTTATCTCTCTACATCATGTCATCTTGCTGAAGGCGTTACTCTGTTTTTAACTTAATACTCTAGATGCATGGTGGATAGCGGTCGATGAGTGGAGTAATAGTAGTAGATGCAGAATCGTTTCGGTCTACTTGTCACGGACGTGATGCCATGATCATGCCTAGATATTCTCATAACTATGCTCAATTCTATCAATTGCTCAACAGCAATTTGTTCACCCACCGTAGAATACTTATGCTCTTGAGAGAAGCCACTAGTGAAACCTATGGCCCCCGGGTCTATTCTCATCATATCAATCTCCATCACTTTAATCTTGCTTTGCCTTTTACTTTGCTTTTACTTTTTTACTTTGCATCTTTATACCAAAAATATTATATCTATCAGATCTCACTCTCGTAAGTGACCGTGAAGGGATTGACAACCCCTAATCGCGTTGGTTGCGAGTAGCTATCATTTTGTGCAGGTACGAGGGACTTGAGCGTGGCCTCCTACTGGATTGATACCTTGGTTCTCAAAAACTGAAGGAAATACTTACGCTACTCTACTGCATCATCCCTTCCTCTTCGGGGAAAACCAACGCAAGCTCAAGACGTAGCAAGAAGGATTTCTGGCGCCGTTGCTGGGGAGTCTACTCAAAAGTCAACATACCAAGTACCCATCACAATCCCTATCTCTCGCATTACATTATTTGCCATTTGACTCTCGTTTTCCTCTCCCCCACTTCACCCTTGCCATTTTATTCGCCCTCTCTCTCTATCCTCCCTCTCTATTCGCCTCTTTTGCCTGTTTTCTCTTATTTTCTCGTGTGCTAGTTTGCTTGCTTGTCATTATGTCTGAAATTGGGGAAGTTATCGCCAATATGGGAGATAACAATATCATGGAAAATTCTGATGCTCCTGCTGAAGAACCCCCTACCTACCATACAAAAAGATTTCGAATCGGTAGTGGTAATATAATTGGAAAAGGAGTTATTCAAGATTTCTTTACTTGTGCTAGTGCTTTTCCCTCTATGGGCGGTTCTATTCTCCATAGAACTACTAGTCATGCGGACGCTATTGCCATGCTTATCGTTGAACTTGAAAGGCAATTTATGCATATGCACCCATCTATACAAAGAGTTTTCCTAGAAGTTTCTAATATCGAGCATTCCTCTGTTAAGCATGCCGCTACTATATTTTTGGCTCATGAATCCAGATTTATAATAAAGGAAGCCAAAGAAATCTTTGCGCACTATAGGGTGGACGCTGGTCGTCCTCCCATAGAATCTATCCTCTTCGATCAAGAAGAAATTATGCGCTTTCAATCTCCTGACTATGTTGCTTTTAAGAAAACCTCAGAAAAAAGGTGCCAACCAATATTTTAATTGATAGAATCTTTGAACTTATTGATGATTTGGCTATTCGAAATAATGAGCTAGGATACTCTCTTGAGTCTAGACTCACAAAGTTCTGTCAAAAGAATGCTTATAATG
>NC_053028.1:534415430-534431224 GCF_003073215.2 Triticum urartu | reverse complement strand
TGTGAATGAGTTGTGGGTCGATAACCTGGATTCTCGAGTTCAATGAGAATTAATGAAGGATCAACTCGATTAGCCACTCGTGGATGAGGCTTTTTCATCTTGATGATCATTATCATTTTCATCAGCATTAGCATTCCCATTCCCTTCAGGATTGCCATTTTGATCAGCATCTGCAATTTGATTGCCATTTGCATTCGGAGTGGAATTTCCTTCGGCAGTAGATTGACGAGTTCTGCTTTGAGTCATAGGGGCATCATCATCAGAGGACTCGGGTGCATTTCCTTCAACTGGCTTGACACTCCCAATAGCCATTTGCCGAATAGCCTCCGAAATCGGTAGTTCATCTATCACATTTGGCAGGTGCTCCTTTTGGGAGCAGTTAGATTCATCAAATGGCACATTTACCGTTTTCATAACTTTCCCATGGTGAGAGATATAGACACGATAAGTATGCAAGTTCGACCATAACCAAGAAGAAAACCTTCATGTGCCTTAGGTGCGGGAAGAATGATTCATATCAAGAATGTAGCAAGGTGCACCAAAAACACGTAAATAAGAAACAATAGGTTTCTTGCCAGTGATAAGCTTATATGAAGTTTTTATAAGGAACTTGTGAAGATAAACACGATTGATAACATGACAAGCAGTGTTAATAGCATCAGCCCAGAAGCGAATAAGAGTTTTATACTCATTGAGCATTGTTCTTGCCATTTCAATGAGAGTTCTGTTCTTTAGTTCAACAACTCCATTCTGTTGGGGAGTGTATGCGGCAGAGAACTCATGAGTAATACCATTTTCTTTGAGAAATTCATTGATACAAGTATTTTTGAACCCAGTTCCATTGTCACTCCCAACGTGCTTAATTCGCACATCATATTCATTCTAGGCCTTCTTAGCGGAACTTTTGAAGATATCTTGGGTGCAGGTTTTGTCTTCGAGAAAGAATACCCAAGTGTATCGAGAGAAATCATCAACAATAACCATACCATAATGACTGCCACTGAAACTTGCATAATTTTGAGGACCGAATAAATCCATATGAAGAATTTCCAGAGGTCTTGTTGTGGTCATAACAGTCTTTGATTAATGATGCTTCTTGGACAATTTACCAGCCTCACATGCAGCACAAAGAAGATCCTTGGTGAATTTTACATCAGGAATGCTGGAAGATGATTTTTCTTCACTAGGGTCTGCAAGTTCCTCATACCTGCATGACCAAGCCTTTGGTGCCACAACCAACCTTTGGTCGCTTTTGCAAGCAAACAAGTTTGGACTGAGGGACCCTTAGAGAAATCCACAATATATAGATCACCTTTTCTAATTCCCTCGAATATGAAGGAATTGTCAGAGGCTATGAAGACAATGCATTTGGATATTGAAAATAAAACTAGCATGCCTGGATCACATAGCTTGCCAACTGACATAAGATTGAATCCAAGAGACTGAATAAATAAAACATCATCAATGGACTTGTCTCTGGATATAGCAATTTTACCTAGCCCAATTACCTTTCCTGTGTTGTTGTCACCAAAAGTGATATATTTCAGAGGAGAACCAATTAAGTTCGGGTCAACAAAAAATGACTTGTCTCCGGTCATATGACTAGTGCATCCACTATCCATTATCCATTTAGTACACCCAGAGAGAGTCTTGCAGAAGAATTAGGCTTTATTAACCACCCACATCTTTGCAGGTGGCTTCAAAATAGTAGAACAAGCAGGATATGATTTCTTTCAATAAACATAATTGTTGCTCGAGGAAGTGTGAGCTTAATCAAAAGAATAAGCATTGAAATTCCTTCCAAATGAATGAGCGTAGTGATTGTATGAGGTATGCATATACTCATTCTGTCGAACTTTTTCAAGTAAGTAACGAGCATTTTGAGCCTGCATGGTTAGTAACATGGTAACAGGTAATGTTTCAATAGTTTTCTTAGGCACCCATATAGCCTTCTTTGGTGGGGCATTTCTGCTGTTTGGTCCAACATAGCAAACAACAGCCTCACCGTGTTGATTTTTGAACAGCTTATAGTTGTCCAGAGAATCATTATTAGGATATTCAGGGATGGGAGAGTTATATCTCAAAAGTAATGCTGGATCAAGTGTTTTGCTCTTGGCAGGCACCCACACAGTGCGAGGATATTGATGAGGTTCCTAGTATGAACCATTTTCATTCAGTTTCCTTTCGAAACTAATACCTTCCTTCCTGGGATTTTTGTGAAGAATAGATTTCTTCAGAACGTCACAAAGGGTTTGATGCCCTTTGAGAGATTTGAGCATTCTTGTCTGAAGAAGATCCTTCAACCTAGAATTTTCATCAGAAACAGAACCATTTTCCTCGACCGAGTAGTTAGCATTTATAGGAGATTCAACATTTGATTCAGCATTGGTTCTTTCAAGGCATTTTAAGCAAGGTGGCGCAAACACTTCAGGTTTATCCTTAAGTTGTTGGGTGAGAAGAGAATTTTCTCTTATCAAATCCTCATGAGCCTCTCCCAGCGCCTCGAGTTCCTGTTTCCTTTGGTAAACATAGGTCAACCTTTCATGGTCATCTCAGAGAAAATCATGACGAGTTGATAGTTCATCCATTTGTGACTTGAGAGTGGAATACTCTTCGGTCAACGACTGATTTTTCTCCATCTCCTCAACTAACAACCCTTCAGATTTCCTGAGGGTTTTCTCAATTTTCTCAAGAGAGTTTTATTGAATATTTGCAATTTATATTAGTTTAGCATGGTCATCCTCATCCGAAGAATATTGATCACTAGAGTGAACCTTGTGGTGTTTGGAGGATACCTTTTCCTTCGAGGCTTTGTCCATGAAGCAGTAGGCAGGAGATTCATTGTCGCTTGACGGATTCTCGAAGAAGATTGTTGCAGGAGAAGAGGCACATGTTATGCCAGCCATGCCGAAGTCGAAATCCTCATTGGATTCATCAGCTTCTTCAGAGTCGGACTTCATTAGAATCTATCTCCTTGCCGATGTACGCTTTGGCCTTACAAGAGTTATTCTTGCTGTTGGAGGAGGACTTGTAAGGATTCCTTGAGGAAGATCTTGACGAAGATTTGAAGTGGAGTTGTCCTTCTTCTTGAAGAACTTCTTTGTTTTCTTCTCATTATCGGAGTCGTAGTTCTTACTCTTGCTTTTGCCTCAACAGTTGCCAGAATCATATCTTCCACTAGCCCGAATTTCAGCTTCCCAGAGAGGGCAGCCCGAAATGAAATTTCCAGGCTTTTTGCACTTGAAGCGGGTGTATTCTCCAGTAGGTTTTGATGAAGATTTTGAACCGCCAGAGTTGTTTGAACCTTTCTTATGGAACTGGCTCTTCCTGTGAAGACGCTAGAATATTTTCATGATTAATGCGAGATCTTCATTGAGCCTTTCTGTGTAATCTAAATCTGCATCGGCATTTCCATCGAAGGATGAATCAGCTACAACCTTGAGAGCATGATTTTTGCATTGACTTGAGCCGTAGAGATCTCTTTTCTCTTCTTCTTGTTCCTCGTGGGTATTCAGTCTTTCCATGATATCAGTAGAGTCGGGGATTTTGAAATCAGCTCGTTCACGAATCATCAGAACAAGTGTGTCGAATGAACTGTCAAGTGATCAGAGCAGTTTCTTCACAACTTCATGGTCAATGATGTCTTTGGCGCCGAGACCTTGAAGCTCATTTGCTATGTCACTTAGACAATCGAAGGTTTGCTGACAGCTTTCATTTCCAATGCACTTGAATCGATTGAATTTTGCTCGAAGAGTATCAATTCGGGCTTCTTTTTGAGTTGAAACACCTTCATTTATCTTCTCGGGGACATCCCAAAAATCCTTCGCAGTTTCACACTGGCGATAGCGAAGAAATTAGGCATGAGACGGATGGCCACCAAATTCATCTTTGGCGTGAGCATCCATCTGAATGAGTTTCTTCTCCTCGTAAGTGGGTGCTTGAGGTATTGCAACCATGAACCCGAACTGCACCATATTCCACATATCATCATCTTTTGCTTTGAGACGGATCTTCATCTTCTCCTTCCAGAAGGGATACTCCGTCCCATCGAATATGGGAATCTTGAGATGCGACTTGTAGCTCACTGAAGACATACTTAAAATCCAAGGTTGTTAGACCAAAATGAGTAGAGTCAAGGAGTACCTTGCTCTGATACCAATTGTTGGAACGAAGTATGTCTACCAGAGGGGGTGAATAGGAGTTTTAAAATTTCTTCGAAAAACTCAAAACTCTTGGAACCCAGCAGCGGAGCGAATGAAAGACAAACTACAATGAGCTAAAACTAAGTACCGAATGGAAACTGAAGTATGCATGAAGACAATTTACACGAAGGAAAAGCAGATCGAATGTAAATATGGGTAGTAGAGGTAACCGGTGGTGCTCGATGGTGGCAGGGTATTTGTTCGACCAGTTCGTCCTTCTGCACAAGGACTACGTCTGGTTGGAGGGGCTGTGACTTAACATACAAGATAAACTCTCTTCACCATATTCTCCTCGACAATTGGTTTGTCAACCATTGTCGATCACTCATGGTAGATACTTGAGGTGATCTCCGAACCTTTACAGACTTCTTTTCGAGAACCACAATCACTCTTGGTCTCTGAAGAAATTGACACCTAACCGGAGTTTGCAGCTCTCAAGAGTAATAGGCGGAGCGTACTGAACTTAGATTCGAGTGATACTGAACCAATATCTAATTCTTCAGCTCTAGGGGTTTTCTCTCAGTGGATTTAAACTCAAATCCCTCACAGAGGTGCTCAACAATCTTCTTAGAATCAAACGGAGCAGCCACCGGACAAAGCCCGCGTGGGGTGGCTATTTATAGCCGCAACCTTCCCTGGAGGGAAATGACCATTTTGGACACGTGCTCCAACCAATGGCCAACCGACACGTTTACAATAGTCGGATTTTGAATTAACGGTAACATTACTTGAGGAACAAGTAATGCTAACTCCTCGGTCTGAGACAAATCTCTTGCAGCGAAGAAGATCGCAGTCTCTTGCTGGCAAGTATTTGCTCGAAACACAAAGAGATTTCTCTCGCAACTTTTATAGGATTTGGGTTTAGCATCAGAGAATCAAAGTTTCAAACGCTACACCCCTCTTAATAGTATGGTGGTCCTATGACTCAATAAAGAGAAGAAGAACAACGAGATATATGCTACGTCTTCAGTTCGTCTTCAATCTCTTCGAACACAGTCATTTTTCTTCGGACAGACACCGAACCAATTGCTTCACTTCAGAAACTTTTGAGGGGTCACTCTTGTTATCATAATCTTTGGTGATAACCTTCGTGGCACTGCAGGGAGATTATCTTCGTCGTTTGCATCAAACTCCTCGATGTTGTAGGGACCTGTTACTTTGTGTGTACTAGCAAACACATAAGTCCCAAACTGTTTATGTCAACAAACTCCAAAACACAAGGGGCCTATCTTGCACCAACAAAGATGATGTTAGAGATACTCAGCCCTATAGTGTTAATTTTAATAAACTTGATATCCCTTGTGGATAAAGATGTCCAGAGGAACTTAGGTGAAAGGTGAATGAGATTATGCCAAAATCTGTGTTTGCATTTTTACATGACACTTTAGCTTCTCGATGGTGTGATGACCTTGTCACTCTATGTGAGTTCACGTGTGTAAATGCGGCTTTGTCACATTTCTTAAATGTTATATATATTGAGAACTCTGCTGGCCAATGAACGGTCTACCGGTGTTTTGGCTCGGATTTCGGCTATGAGCTTGTTACTATGCATAGTGGTAGCACTACATCAAATATTATCCAGCTTTCTCTTGAATGTGTGTGTATATGGTAATAACCTCACAAGAGCTCAAAAGAGACAACATATTGGTCCATATTACTCAAACTTAAGCCACCAGACAAAAAGAATTCCAACATGCAATGACTGAAGTAAAGTGCTTGAGAGCCTTGATAGCGAGTCACATGTGGGTGTTAGCGAGTTACTCTAGTATTGTGTTATATTTACATACCTTTCGCTCCCAATTCATGTTTTGTCTAACTAGGCTAAATAATGTGTTCCCGGCAAGCAAGTGTTAACTAGGCTAAATAGAATGAAAGCTACTTTGTTATTTTGTCTAGTTGAGCAAGAACTTTGTGTTGATTATCTTTGCTTCACTAACACTTGCATAATAACCATGCCACCGCTACAACTATACTAGGTTTTCACGTGAAGAAGTGGAGGGCTATCTAGTCATACTGATAGTAGGGAACCAAAACCTTCACGTTATTTCGGTTTAAACAACTGAGTTCCTTATGGTTTGGATTTCTATCTATGTTGCTCGAGGATGATCAAGTTTAAGCTTGCGGGAGTTGATGAGTGTTAGTTTACACTCATCACACCTTAGTTTAAACTGGTTTATTTCATAAAAACCCGAGAGATGCGCTCCGATATTGCTACTAATGACTAATGAATGCAAACGATTCCAAAATCCCCTCTTTATTTTGTTTTCACATGGAATTGGGATAAATAAGGATGAAATCAAGCATATACATGGAAAGGAGTAAACTGGAGATAAGAGAGATCAAATGGGAGGCACACCAGGCGCAAAAGAGCACCTCATACCAGCACTCATACCAGGCACATGCGGCTCTAGGAGATCTAACCCAACAACTATTACAAACTGGCCTTCGTCTAATTCGCAAAAGAGCACCGTCCAGAACCTCATATGTGCAATAGAAGCCATTCATCAACCCTAGCCGCCGCCATCTCCCATCTCATCTCCATAGCCACCACCATCTTGTTGGAAATATGCCCTAGTGGCAGTAATATTATGTTATTATATTTCCATTATTCATAATTAAGAGTTTATATTTCATGCTATGACTGCTATGATCCTGGTATATGCGATTCAGTGGAAAACTCATATGCACATGTGAAATGATAAGGCCTCCTTTGGTTTAGAGGAATTTCATAGGAATTCTAGAGGATAGGATTCTTATAGGATTTTTTTCCTTTAGAGCCCTTTGGTTCATAGGAATGGATTCCTATTCCTACATAGGATTGGTTCCTATCCTCCACATTTCATAGGAAAATAAAAGAGCCTAGACTCAATGGAAAAATTCCTTTGGTGTCAACCAAATGACATCTTGTTTTCTATTCCTACTCATAGGATTTGAGATACATGTCATCTCATTTCCTACAAGATTCCTATTCCTATAATAATCCTATCCTATGAACCAAAAGAGGCCTAAACAGTTAATAATAGGTTCCCTGTTTCACCTCTGAGACTAGCTCAAGTGTTGTTGGTGATCACGTTTTCCAAATCTTAGGATATCGTTAAGTGTAATGATAGTCCTAAAACAACATTGAGGGTATGATGTTAGAAGAATGATCATATCAAATCAGCCCAATACTTTTCTGTTATACTTTGTGATTATCTCGTCTGAATCATCTTTCATAACATAGAGTGTTAGCATGTGTTTTAGTTCCTCAGACCATGAGAGTTTTTCGGTTACTTCCTACCAGACGGTGGGCTTTGGGGTTGCTCAAACGTCATCTGTAACAAGGTGATCATAACGACAACTTTCAGGCTCACCGAAAAGTTTGACAAGTGACCGGATACCTCGAGAGTGGGATTTGCTCTTCTGACAATGGAGAAATATTCTTAGGGCCCTCTCGGTGCGACGACATCCATCATCGTCTGGCCAGACACACGTGACTATGTCACAGGGATGTCAGAACACGTCAACGAGAAAGAAGAACAGAACCGGTAACATGAGCAATGGTATAGTGAGCATGGTGATGACTCAGGAGGATACCGATGCACAGCGGGTTTTGTAAAGTATCGCGAAGCAAAGGGAACCTCACATGATAACCAAATGTTCACTCGAATATCATTCATGTAATCATAGGGACCGATATGGATGTCCATGATTCTGCTATCGGTCATTGCATATAGGGGTCACAAGCTTAAGGTAATCACGATCTACTGAGTTTTAGTGGGATGGGAGTGATGAGAATATATTTGTGATATTGTTTCATTAATATCTGAAATAGTTCCGAGAGGTTTCAGAAGTGTTTCGGGGTCACCCGTAGGGTTTCGGTGAATATCGAGTAATACAGTGTATTGCCGATTAATATATATATATATATATATAGGTGGAAAATGTTTCTAGGGATGTTTAAATTATATATATAGTGGTTTGAAATTATTTAGAACATTTTATATTTAATTTAAATATCAGTGGGCCTTAAAAGGCCAAGTAGTGGAAGGAGATATGGGCCACAAAGGCCCATATGGAAGTGCCCCCCCTCCTTTCCTTATGGGGGGGGTCCTACTTGGGAGGGGAGTGGAACTCCCCCCCCCCCCCAAGGCTACCGCACCAAGGGGGACTCTTTCCCCCTTGGTGGCTGGCCTCTCCCTCCCCTCTAACCTATATATACTAGAGGATTTCCACCCTATGTGCATACAAGTTTTGGAGCCTCCTCTAGTTGATCTAGTTCTAGTTCTTGTTGGTCCTAGTTGACTAATTAGAGCTAGCCCTAGCCACCTCTAGTCTTTATAATTAGAAAGGCAAGTGTTTAGTTTTATAGTGCTCCCACACTGTAATTCTCCTGCCTTGGCCCCTCTTGATAGTGCGGTTGCCCTACGACTCAAATCAAATCAAAATAAAACCTTCGAGTAGCCGGAAAACATAACCTTTGATCTTTTTTAAGTGGGGGGGCGGGGTCAACCATCTCAACAAAAAACGTCCAAGGAGGACCTTCTAAGCACCTGAGGAGTGAATGACTCTCACGGCCATGATCGCACTATACTTGCCTCTCCAACCACATGTCCTCACACAGCACTGACGAGATCCATCTCAGATTTAGAAATTACAATCAACTACGCTCCAAATAGTATCTCTCATCTAGCTGTTCCTAGTATTAACCTTCTATAAATATATCGCTATGCTCTGCACACTTTTTTTTAGCCTCACCCTCAAGCCAGATAGTTTTCTTGTTGTCTTATCTCCCAGATCGGCTAAAGATCGTTATTTAACGTCGAGAAACTGAAGAATTATGACGGGAGAACAGCAACTCGACACATTCATCTGAATGTAGCGTCAGTCAACAGGAATCGTGGCGCATCTCTGGAGCACACACTGCCGAACGCAACTAACTATTCTGTAAAACTTAATAATGACAAAGCAATCTGCTTCTAAGATCACAACTAGTATCCCACTGAAGACTAGACAGTTGCACACAGGGGACTGCTCTCACCATGGTGTTACACATTCATCCTGCTGGTTCTGCTCTGTCAACGTGGATGAGTGAGTCTAACGTTGATAATCCGAGAAGCGGATGTTGGTCCACGAAGATTCGGAAGCGGAGTTGTCTTCCCGACCTAGTTTCGCAGAGCAATCATCCCAATCATGCCACGCGAGGGTGCACCAATCTAGAGTCCTACAAGACCAGGAAAATACAACACCGGGGTGTAAATAGATAGGTGAAAATCGTACTAGTATTAGGGATCTACACCATCATACATTGTGTGAGTCTATTACACAACATTTGTGTCTACGCTCTAGGTGAGTACGGACAACTTCTATCATGCATTTATGGAGTGATTCTCTGAATGGCCGTAGGCCGCCGTGCACACTCAACCCAAACTGTCCATGCGCATGTCGACAATGGTCAGGGCTGTGTTCTTGGATCGGTAGTCGCTACGACCCTGCCAACACTCCCGCCCTGGTCAATATATCGCGCCGACGCGTGCCGAACGTCCTCTCCTCCTGGTTTCCTGCTCAAGGCACCTCACCCAGGTAGCTCCCTTTCCACCCCAAACCAGACACTAACGGCCCGTAACTGGCTACCTTCGGACTGATAAGTGTCCTCTGACGCGAGACTCTGAGCAGTGCGAGGCAATCGACCTGCTCCCACCTTCATTCGGTCTCATTCCAATCTCAGCATAGCCGCCGTCAATGGTCCTCTTCCTTCCGACATCCTGTCCATGCTGCCGATTCGTCGCCGAAGGCTACCTTAAAAATAACCACCCACACTGTCGCCTGAACTTCTCTCTGCATCCGGCTGAAGTAAGCATCTCTACTTTCGTATGCTGCATATCAAATGCCACCCAGTCCTAGCCCTGGCGCGCTAAGGCGCTCGAGAATCGCTACTCGTGTGTGTCGTTAGCGAACCCTTTCGCATCATCCCTTGCACTCGCTCGTCACGACTCTACGAACTCGTCATCTGCGCACCATCTGAAAGGCGTCCGCACTAATACTATCGCGAGAGAAGTCACTTCATCTCGCATGAGTATCATCTATTTATCCGAAGATCTGGCGCATTTCAGTGTTGATTTCAAGGAAACTGAAGCAGCAATCCGTGGAACGATGCCCTATCTCCAGATTTGGTGCGGGTACAGATTCTCTCGGCTCGAGTCGAGAATGAGACAGAGCCCCATTCTTCTATGCCAACATAGAGCTGTCATGCTTGCGGTGTCTGAGCTCTTATCCACTGATCAATGCGCACAGCGTATGGTGGTACAAATCTAGAAAAGGGCCATCAGTCTCCCCTCCTCGAACCTATGCCGCCAGTTCGACTACCAAACCGATGTGGAAACTCATCCTGGTCATGTGGACTCTATGCCCCTACTCGGCCAGAGTACGTTGCTCGTAGCGGTGGGATCTGCTCATGTCCCATACATCCAGACTGTTATCCACCACCGAGCCGAAGTGCAATCTTATCCTACGACTCTCCACTACTTATGTCTGTTCCCTGCTTCTGGCTTGTATCCGTCATCCACTCGACATCGTCTGCTCGTGGCAGCCCTTTACCGGTTGCAGCAGATGTGGCTATCGCAACTGAAATGCCTTCACTCTTTCCGATGGGCGGCCACTCAGAGTCTATCATCACCCCCGGCCGTGATATCGATGCTACGAGCCCCGTGGATGATGCGCCTTCTCCCTGCACAGCTGGGTAGCACCATCACGAGTAACCTACCTCGCTGTGCGCATCGACAGTATTAGTTAGATCCCCTTGGGTTATATTCGACCTTACTTCTTGAAACTGTCTGCATAATAATATGAAAGGTCTTTTATTAAAACTAAATGACCGGCCGCATTTCAGCGACGGCTAGTACACCCCAGCGGCATGATGAGATCCATGCCTCTCCCTCAGGTATGTCCACGCCATCTCACTCTGAGAAAAACAAACATATCACGTAAGAGCCAAGTGAAAGAAAACCACCCAAAACACAGCGAAATTAAATGATTACAGAACAATTACATATTATGCCATTTCCAAACACAACACTCAACACAATTGTCGATTTCAACTATGACAGATAAATACGATGCAGGTCCAGAAAACTATGATTAGGGAACCAAGTGAGTGCTACTAGTAAGCGCCCGGGAGCGCTCATCTTAACGCGCTTCTGCGACAATCCGCCGCAAACTATATACATTTATAAAGAAGAAAGAAACGTGTTCACCGCTTAATCGGTAGTTATCTGCCTTGCGCGTAGTACCGCTCAAGGAGGGCGGTAGTACTGCTCAAGACGAGGAACGGCGGTTCCCTTACTGCCGTGGACAGATCCGACACTACCGGAGATGCCAAATTCAAAAATAAGCCTACCAAACTTCAATCCAAAGGGCCTAGAAGCCATCTCCATCCTACTCAAGCCTCGACTTAGCCAAAAGACGATTAAAACAATGCCTATTGCCCCTAAAAACTAGATGCAAGATCTAGGCAAAGAGAGAACGGGATCGGGGGCAATAACTGCATCCATGGCTAGAGGACGTGGTGGGGATCGACTCCATCGGAGGAAATGGAGAGATACGGCACAAAACGGCGGCCGGCAGAGGCCTTCCTGCGGCGATGCGTGGCTGGAGCGACGAAGAAGATGAGCGAGTGGGGAGAATGGGTATGGGGGAGAAAACAACTCCCCCTGCCCCGTCATAACCCCCACTCCCCGCCCCGCAGCGGGAGTACCGCTGGGGTGGGCAGTAGTACCCCTTGACGCTTGTCAGCGGTAGTACCGTGCACGCCGCGGTAGTACTGCTCTGCCGCAAAGAGGACTGGCCAAAAGGCTTAGCTCAAGAAAAAGAAACCAAAACGAGAGCGAGAAAAAACACACACAAAACCGACAAAAACAAACCTCTCCAAGAGAGGGCGGTGGCCGAGGCCACCTATTATTGAGTTCAGAGGTATGACGCCGCGAAGATTTTAACCTTCGGCCCATGACCAACACTCATCTTTGAAGCACATGTACCATCAAAAATGGCTAATGTGAAAGAGTTTGATTAGTTTATGGATTATGGGGGTAGGGAAAGTTCATTGAGAGAACAACACCCCCCCTATGTCCATGCCTACACCTAAACTAGACAACAAGTTGAGTGTGGTGGGATGTGCAAGGGTTCAAGTCACATTGCTCGAATCAATGATATTTAGCTCATGCCTTAACTCGCGAAATCTTGCTTCATCCAAAGGCTTCGTGAAAATATCTGCAAGATTATCATGAGTGTTGACATAGTTGAGCTCGATCTCCCCTCGCTTAATATGATCTCGAATGAAGTGATACCGAATCTCAATATGCTTCATCTTGAAGTGTTGCACCGGGTTGAGAGAGATCTTGATGGCACTTTCATTGTCACACCAAAGAGGCACTTTCTCACAAATGACACCGTAATCCTTTAAAGTTTGCCTCATCCATAGAAGTTGTGCACAACAACTACCGGCATCCACATACTCCGCTTCTGTGGACAAGAGAGACACACAACTTTGCTTCTTGGAAGACCAACTCACCAAAGAGCAACCAAGAAATTGGCACCCCCCAGAAGTGGACTTCCTATCCACTTTGTCTCCCGCCCAATCTGAGTCTGAATAACCTACAAGCTTGAAGTTTGCTCCTCTTGGGTACCATAAGCCAAAGTTTGTGGTATGAGCCAAATATCGAAAGATTCCCTTGACCACCACAAAGTGACTTTCCTTAGGAGCGGCTTGAAACCGTGCACAAATACCCACACTCAACATGATATCCGGTCTAGATGCACAAAGGTAAAGCAAGGAGCAAATCATGGAGCGATATACCTTTTGATCCACCGCTTTACCATTGGGATCAATGTCAAGTTGGCACTTGGTGGGCATGGGAGTGGAAGCCGGCTTGACATCACTTAGCTTGAATCTCTTGAGCATGTCTTGAGTGTATTTGGCTTGATTGATGAAGGTTCCTTCTCTCCTTTGCTTCACTTCGAACTCGAGAAAGAACTTCAACTCTCCCATGGAAGACATCTCGACCTTTGAGGTCATGAGAGCGGAAAATTCCTCATTGAAAGCTTTGTTAGGGGAACCAAAGATAATATCATCAACATATAATTGGCACACAAACAACTCCCCTTTGACCTTCTTAGTAAAAAGAGTGGGGTCGATTAGCCCAACTTCAAAACCACGGTCTTGTAAAAACTCGGTAAGGTGGTCATACTACGCACGTGGGGCTTGTTTAAGGCCATAGAGTGCCTTATCGAGTTGATACACATGATCGGGAAAGTAGGGATCCTCGAACCCGGGGGGTTTCTTGACATATACAAATTCATTAATCGGACCATTAAGAAAAGCACTCTTTACATCCATTTTTTGTAACTTAAAGTTATGATGAGAAGCATATGCAATCAACATGCGAATGGATTCAAGATGAGCAACGGGAGCAAATGTTTCACCATAGTCGATACCCTCGACTTGGGAGTAGCCTTGTGCTACCAAACGAGCCTTGTTGCGAATGATTATCCCATGAGCATCTTGCTTGTTCTTGAATATCCACTTGGTTCCAATGACATTGTGGTTCCCCGTTGGCCTTGGCACCAATCTCCACACTTTGTTGCGCTCGAAGTTGTTGAGTTCTTCATGCATGGCATTGAGCCAATCCGGATCTTCGAGCGCCTCATAGACCTTTTGGGGTTCAACACACGAGACAAATGCGTGATGTTCACAATAGTTTGCTAATTGTCTACGAGTGCTTACCCCCTTTCTTAAGCTTCCAAGCACATTTGTCATGAGATGATCCTTGGTGGAGAGCTTGGAAGCAATCTTGGCGGCACGACGCTCCAATTCCTCCTCGGGGGTGAGACGAGGAGTGGTCACTTGATCATCTTGAGCGCCGTCTTTAGCTTGTTCTTGATCTTGAGGAAGCTCTTGATCTTGAACTTGCTCGGAGGAGAGAACTTGACCTTGGGCATCACTTTATGTCACAACACCATCTTGAGATTGACCTTGCCCTTGGTCTTGTTCTTGAGGTTGAGGGCCTTCACTTTGTTCTTCGGAAGCGTGTGGGTCTTGGGTTGGTGAAGGTTCCACTTGAGTGGAACATTGTCCTTCTCCTTCGGCCACAAGGGGTTCCTCAATGGGTAGGATATGACCCACACCCATTCTTCTTATGGCTTGGGGAGGAATTTCATCACCTACATCACAAGTACCACTTTGCTCCACTTGGGAGCCATTATTCTCATCAAACTCCACGTTACATGTTTCCTCAATAAGTCCCATGGACTTATTGAGAACACGGTAAGCATGAGAGTTTGTAGCATAACCAACAAATAATGCCCTCATAAGCTCTAGCCTCAAATTTAGACAAACGGACACCTTTCTTGAGAATGAAACACTTACACCTGAACACCCGGAAGTACTTGAGGTTGGGCTTGTTACCGGTGAGTATCTCATATGGAGTCTTCTTCAAGCCTTTGCGGAGGTAGAGCCGATTAGATGCATGACACGCTGTGTTGATGGCTTCAGCCCAAAAGTTGTTGGGAGACTTGAACTCCTCCATCATGGTCCTTGCCGCATCCATCAACGTCCGGTTCTTCCTCTCTGCTACACCATTTTGTTGAGGGGTATAAGGTGCGGAATATTGATGCTTGATTCCCTCATCACTCAAAAACTCATCCAAGGTGTAGTTCTTGAACTCGGAGCCGTTGTCACTCCTTATAGTCAAGATCTTTGTATTGTGTTGTCGTTGAGATTCATTTGCAAAGTCGATGACGGTTTGTTGGGTCTCGCTCTTCCTCTTGAAGAAATATACCCAAGTGTATCTTGAATAGTCATTCACAATCACCAAGCAATACTTTCTACCGCCAAGACTATCAAAGGATGGAGGCCCGAAGAGATCCAAATGAAGGAGCTCCAAAGGCCTCTTCGAGTAGATGATAGTCATGGGAGGGTGAGCCTTCTCATGTAGCTTTCCTTCGATACAAGCACTGCAAGCATGATCTTTGGCAAAACTAACATTTGTTAGTCCACGGACATGGTCCCCCTTGAGAAGACTTTGCAAAGATCTCATATTGACGTGGGCTAAACGGCGATGCCAAAGCCATCCCACGTCAATGTTAGCCATTAGGCATGCCGCGGTCTTAGTGGGTCGCTCCGAAAAGTTAATCACATAGAGACCGTTCTTGACATGCCCAACAAAGGCTACTTTGAGAGTCTTGCTCCACAAGAGGGCCACGGTATCAATATCAAAGAAAGTGGCAAAGCCCATAAGTGCTAGTTGACAAACGGAAAGTAAATTGTATGCAAGGGACTCAACAAACATGACCTTCTCGATCGTAAGATCATGAGAAATGACAACTTTGCCGAGTCCCAATACCTTAGAGGACGAGGCGCCACCCCACTCGACGTTGGTGGGCATGGATGGAATCTTTTGCACGTCCACCACCAAGTCCTTGCTTCCGGTCATATGATTAGTAGCTCCACTATCGAGCAACCATGATCCCCCACCGGAAGCAAACACCTTGTTGGTGCTTTAGCCATGAGGCTTGGCGTGATGTTCTCATTGGGTGAGTCGAAGAGAGATATCCGTCTTT
>NC_053028.1:534333015-534414430 GCF_003073215.2 Triticum urartu | reverse complement strand
CAACCTTCAATGTATCAGGCCAAATCAATGGAGTCCAATGAATTGATCATCGTACATGAATCGTATCTTTAAGTGTCATCTGCACTACTCCTTCCATTCACTATTATAAGATGTTCTTACTTTTTTCTAACTCGTATGTATGTAAACACATTTTGATGTGCTAGTTCACTCATTTCAGTCCGTATCTAGTCCATATTAAAATTTCTAGAACATCTTTTAGTGGTGAATGGAGGGAGTACTAGGTTGGTTTGGGAAATAAGGTGTTTCTAAACTGTCTTCATGTTGGATGAGAACCAACATAAGCAATTATGTTTTCATTTTTATATATGCGACACATCCTATCTGTGAACCAAATTTTTGTTCCATTGTTCTAACTTGTTACGACTATTATTCAATATTTGGTTATCCTTGGTCTTTGTTTTCCTTATCCTCAAGAACAACATGTATTTGTATTCTGTCGCAGTCTACAGACAACTTCCTAGTGAGGAAGCAAATCTCAAACTGCCAAACCAATATCATAGTAACAAAACTGTAGTAAAACATATTATAATCCTCACATTGACGCGCAATGAGTCTACAACGGTGAGCTAATGAACACATATATGGTAGCCCATCAGTACGATATGATATTAAGAGAGTTATCGGATATAATAGGCCGGAACATAAGCCTCCGCCCAAACAGTTGAGTTCTAGAATAAGAAGTAGATGGAAAAAGACAACTTTGGTAAATTCGTCTTCATGAAGCCATGAACCAGTTTTTGCAAAACCATCTGTCAATAGGTAGGCCTAAAGGCATATCAGACATAACTAAGATTTCACATCCATATAGTGTTGGGGAACGCAGTAATTTCAAAAAAAAAATCTACGCACACGCAAGATCCATCTAGGTGATGCATAGCAACGAGAGGGGAGAGTGTTGTCCACGTACCCTCGTAGACCATAAGCGGAAGCGTTATGACAACGCGGTTGATGTAGTCGTACATCTTCACGATCCGGCCGATCCTAGCACCAAAGGTATGGCACCTCCGCGATCTGCACACGTTCAGCTCGGTGACGTCCCACGAACTCTAGATCCAGCTGAGTGTCGAGGGAGAGCTTCGTCAGCACGACGATGTGATGACGGTGATGATGAAGTTACCGACGCAGGGCTTCACCTAAGCACTACAACGATATGACCGAGGTGGAAATCTGTGGAGGGGGGCACCGCACACGGCTAAGAGATCAACTTGTGTGTCTATGGGGTGCCCCCTTCCCCCGTATATAAAGGAGTGGCGGAGGGGGAGGGCCGGCCCTCTATGGCGCGCCCAGGGGGGGAGTCCTACTCCCAGTGGGAGTAGGATTCCCCCTTTCCCTTGTTGGAGTAGGAGAGAAGGAAAGGGGAGAGAGAGGGAAAGAAGGGGGGCCGCCCCCACCCAATTCGGATTGGGCTAGGGGGGGGGCGCCCTCCACCTTGGCCTTCCTCTCCTCTCTTCCACTAAGGCCCAACAAGGCCCATATACTCCCCGAGGATTCCGGTAACCCCCGGTACTCCGGTAAATGCCCGAACTCACCCGGAACCATTTCGATGTCCAAACATAACCTTCCAATATATCGATCTTTATGTCTTGAGCATTCCAAGACTCCTCGTCATGTCCGTGATCATATACGGGACTCCGAACTACCTTCGGTACATCAAAACACATAAACTCATAATACCGATCGTCACCGAACGTTAAGCGTGCGGACCCTATGGGTTCGAGAACTATGTAGACATGACCAAGACTCATCTCCGGTCAATAGCCAATAGCAGAACCTGGATGCTCATATTGGTTCCTACATATTCTACGAAGATCTTTATCGGTCAAACCGCATAACAACATACGTTGTTCCCTTTGTCATCGGTATGTTACTTGCCCGAGATTCGATCATCGGTATCCCAATACCTAGTTCAATCTCATTACCGGCAAGTCTCTTTACTCATTCCGTAATGCAACATCTAGTAACTAACTCATTAGTCACATTGCTTGCAAGGCTTATAGTGATGTGCATTACCGAGAGGGCCCAGAGATACGTCTCTGATACACGGAGTGACAAATCCTAATCTCGATCTATGCCAACTCAACAAACACCATCGGAGACACCTGTAGAGCATATTTATAGTAACCCAGTTACGTTGTGACGTTTGATAGCACACTAAGTGTTCCTCCGGTATTCCGGAGTTGCATAATCTCATAGTCATAGGAACATGTATAAGTTATGGAGAAAGCAATAGCAGTAAACTAAATGATCAAAGTGCTAAGCTAACGGATGGGTCAAGTCAATCACATCATTCTCTAATGATGTGATCCCGTTCATCAAATGACAACTCTTTGTCCATGGCTAGGAAACTTAACCATCTTTGATTAACGAGCTAGTCAAGTAGAGGCATACTAGTGACACTCTGTTTGTCTATGTATTCACACATGTACAAAGTTTCCGGTTAATACAATTCTAGCATGAATAATAAACATTTATCATGATATAAGGAAATATAAATAACAACTCTATTATTGCCTCTAGGGCATATTTCCTTCAGTCTCCCACTTGCACTAGAGTCAACAATCTAGATTACATTGTGATGATTCTAACACCCATGGAGTCTTGGTGCTGATCATGTTTTGCTCGTGAGAGAGGCTTAGTCAACGGGTCTGCAACATTCAGGTCCGTATGTATCTTGCAAATCTCTATGTCTCCATCCTTGAATTGATCGCGGATGGAATTTAAGCGTCACTTGATGTGCTTGGTTCTCTTGTGAAATCTGGATTCCTTTGCCAAGGCAATTGCACCAGTATTGTCACAAAAGATTTTCATTGGACCGGATGCACTAGGTATGACACATAGATCGGATATGAACTCCTTCATCCAGACTCCTTCATTTGCTGCTTCCGAAGCAGCTATGTACTTCGCTTCACACGTAGATCCCGTCACGACACTTTGCTTGGAACTGCACCAACTCACAGCTCCACCATTCAATAAAAATACGTATCCGGTTTGTGACTTAGAGTCATCCGGATCAGTGTCAAAGCTTGCATCGACATAACCGTTTACGACGAGCTCTTTGTCACCTCCATAAACGAGAAACATATCCTTAGTCCTTTTCAGGTATTTCAGGATGTTCTTGACCGATGTCTAGTGATCCACTCCTGGATTACTTTGGTACCTCCCTGCTAAACTAATAGCAAGGCACACATTAGGTCTAGTACACAGCATTGCATACATGATAGAACCTATGGCTGAAGCATAGGGAATGACTTTCATTTTCTCTCTATCTTCTGGTCGGGCATTGAGTCTGACTCAACTTCACACCTTGTAACACAGGCAAGAACCCTTTCTTTGCTTGATCCATTTTGAACTTCTTCAAAACTTTATTAAGGTATGTGCTTTGTGAAGGTCTAATTAAGCGTCTTGATCTATCTCTATAGATATTGATGCCCAATATATAAGCAGCTTCACCGAGGTCTTTCATTGAAAAATTCTTATTCAAGTATCCTTTTATGCTATTCAGAAATTCCTATCATTTCCGATCAACAATATGTCATCTACATATAATATCAGAAATGCTACAAAGCTCCCACTCACTTTCTTGTAAATACAGGCTTCTCCAAAAGTATGTATAAAACCATATGCTTTGATCACACTATCAAAGTGTATATTCCAACTCCGAGAGGCTTGCACCAGTCCATAAATGGATCGCTGGAGCTTGCATACTTTGTTAGCACCTTTTGGATCGACAAAACCTTCTAGTTGCATCATATACAACTCTTCTTTAAGATATCCATTAAGGAATGCGGTTTTGACATCCATTTGCCAAATTTCATAATCATAAAATGCGGCAATTGCTAACATGATTCAGACGGACTTAAGCATCGCTACGGGTGAGAAGGTCTCATCATAGTCAACTCCTTGAACCTATCAAAAACCTTTTGCAACAAGTCGAGCTTTGTAGACAGTAACATTACCGTCAGCGTCAGTCTTCTTCTTGAAGATCCATTTATTCTCTATGGCCTGCCGATCATCGGGCAAGTCAACCAAAGTCCACACTTTGTTCTCATACATGGATCCCATCTCAGATTTCATGGCCTCAAGCCATTTTGCGGAATCTGGGCTCATCATCGCTTCCTCATAGTTCGTAGGTTCGTCATGGTCAAGTATCATGACCTCCAGAACAGGATTACCGTACCACTCTGGTGCGGATCTTACTCTGGTTGACCTACGAGGTTCGGTAGTAACTTGATCAGAAGTTTCATGATCATCATCATTAGCTTCCTCACTTACTGGTGTAGGAATCACTGGAACTGATTTTTGTGATGAACTACTTTCCAATAAGGGAGTAGGTACAATTACCTCATCAAGTTCTACTTTCCTCCCACTCACTTCTTTCGAGAGAAACTCCTTCTCTAGAGAGGATCCATTCTTAGCAACGAATATCTTGCCTTCGGATCTGTGATAGAAGGTGTACCCAACAGTCTCCTTTGGGTATCCTATGAAGAAACATTTCTTCGATTTGGGTTCGAGGTTATCAGGTTGAAGCTTTTTCACATAAGCATCGTAGCCCCAAACTTTAAGAAACGACAACTTGGGTTTCTTGCCAAACCATGGTTCATAAGGTGGCATCTCAACGGATTTCGATGGTGCCCTATTTAACGTGAATGCAGCCGTCTCTAAAGTATAACCCCAAAACAATAGCGGTAAATCAGTAAGAGACATCATAGATCGCACCATATCTAAGAAAGTGCGGTTACGACGTTCGGACACACCATTACGCTGTGGTGTTCCAGGTGACATGAGTTGGGAAACTATTCCGCATTGTTTCAAATGAAGACCAAACTCGTAACTCAAATATTCTCCTCCACGATCAGATCATAGAAACTTAATTTTCTTGTTACGATGATTTTCCACTTGACTCTGAAATTCTTTGAACTTTTCAAATGTTTCAGACTTATGTTTCATCAAGTAGATATACCCATATCTGCTCAAATCATCTATGAAGGTAAGAAAATAACGATACCCGCCGTGAGCATCAACACTCATCGGACCGCATACATCAATATGTATTATTTCCAACAAGTCTGTTGCTCGCTCCATTGTTCCAGAGAACGAAGTCTTAGTCATCTTGCCCATGAGGCATCGTTCACACGCATCAAGTGATTCATAATCAAGTGATTCCAAAAGTCCATCAACATGGAGTTTCTTCATGCGCTTTACACCAATATGACCTAAACGGCAGTGCCACAAATAAGTTGCACTATCATTATTAAACTTATATCTTTTGGCTTCAATACTATGAACATGTGTATCACTACTATCAAGATTTAGTAAAAATAGACCACTCATCAAGGGTGCATGACCATAAAAGATATTACTCATATAAATAGAACAACCATTATTCTCTGATTTAATGAATAACCGTCTCGCATTAAACAAGATCCAGATATAATGTTCATGCTCAACGCTGGCACCAACTAACAATTATTTAGGTCTAAAACTAACCCTGAAGGTAGATGTAGAGGTAGCGTGCTGACGGCGATCACATCGACTTTGGAACCATTTCCCACGCGCATCATCACCTCGTCCTTAGCCAATCTTCGCTTAATCCGTAGCCCCTGTTTCGAGTTGCAATTATTAGCAACAGAACCAGTATCAAATACCCAGGCGCTACTGCGAGCATTAGTAAGGTACACATCAATAACATGAATATCAAATATACCTTTCACTTTGCCATCCTTCTTCTCCGCCAAATACTTAGGGCAGTTCCACTTCCAGTGACCACTCCCTTCGCAGTAGAAGCACTCAGTCTCAGGCTTAGGTCCAGACTTGGGCTTCTTCACTTGAGTAGCAACTTGCTTGCTGTTCTTCTTGAAGTTCCCCTTCTTCCCTTTACCCTTTTTCTTGAAACTGGTGGTCTTGTTTACCATCAACACTTGATGCCCCTTCTTAATTTCTACCTCCGCAGCCTTTAGAATCGCGAAGAGCTCGGGAATCGTCTTATCCATCCCTTGCATATTATAGTTCATCACGAAGCTCTTGTAGCTTGGTGGCAGTGATTGAGGAACTCTATCAATGACACTATCATCAGGAAGATTAACTCCTAGCTGAGTCAAGTGGTTGTGGTACCCAGACATTCTGAGTATATGTTCACTGACAGAACTATTCTCCTCCATTTTGCAGCTGTACAACTTATTGGAGACTTCATATCTCTCAATCCGGGCATTTTCTTGAAATATTGACTTCAACTCCTGGAACATCTCATTTGCTCCATGACATTCGAAACGTCGTTAAGTCCCGGTTCTAAGCCGTAAAGCATGGCACACTGAACTATCGAGTAGTCATCAGCTTTGCTCTGTCAGGTGTTCATAACATCTAGCGTTGCTCCTACAACGGGTTTGTCACCTAGCGGTGCTTCCAGGACGTA
Organism: Triticum urartu; assembly: GCF_003073215.2. Classification (NCBI taxonomy): domain Eukaryota; kingdom Viridiplantae; phylum Streptophyta; class Magnoliopsida; order Poales; family Poaceae; genus Triticum; species Triticum urartu. The sequence continues at coordinate 534,408,000 of NC_053028.1, read as the reverse complement.
ATCCTTCTGTGCAGCAATGAGGATAATCCTCAAGTTACGGACCCAGTCCGTGTAATTGCTACCATCATCTTTCAACTTAGCTTTCTCTAGGGACACATTAAAATTCAACGGAACAACAACACGGGCCATCTATGTACAACACCACAGAATACTATCAGGTACTAAGTTCATGATAAATTAAAGTTCAATTAATCATATTACTTAAGAACTCCCACTTAGATAGACATCCCTCTAATCATCTAAGTGATCACATGATCCATATCAACTAAACCATGTCCGATCATCACGTGAGATGGAGTAGTTTTCAATGGTGAACATCACTATGTTGATCATATCTACTATATGATTCACGCTCGACCTTTCGGTCTCAGTGTTCCGAGGCCATATCTGCATATGCTAGGCTTGTCAAGTTTAACCCGAGTATTCCGCATGTGCAAAACTTGCTTCCACCCGTTGTATGTCAATGTAGAGCTTATCACACCTGATCATCATGTGGTGTCTCGGCACGACGAACTATAGCAACAGTGCATACTCAGGGAGAACACTTATACCTTGAAATTTAGTGAGAGATCATCTTATAATGCTACCGCCGAACTAAGCAAAATAAGATGCATACAAGATAAAGATCACATGCAATCAATATAAGTGATATGATATGGCCATCATCATCTTGTGCCTTTGATCTCCATCTCCAAAGCACTGTGATGATCACCATCGTCACCGCCTTGACACCCTGATCTCGATCGAAGCATCGTTGTCGTCTTGCCAACTATTGCTTCTACGACTATTGCTACCGCTTAGTGATAAAGTAAAGGAATTACATGGCGATTGCATTTCATACAATAAAGCGACAACCATATGACTCCTGCCAGTTGCAGATAACTCTATTACAAAACATGATCATCTCATACAATAAAATTTAGCATCATGTATTGACCATATCACATCACAACATGCCCTGCAAAAACAAGTTAGACGTCCTCTACTTTGTTGTTGCAAGTTTTACGTGGCTGCTATGGGCTGAGCAAGAACTGCTCTTACCTACGCATCAAAAACCACAATGTGGTATAGTGATTGCTTTTTGATCTTCAGAAAGAATCATGTTCATTGAATCCGATTCAGCTAAAGTTGGGGATACTGACACCCACTAGCCACCTGTGTGCGAAGCACGTCGATAGAACTAGTCTCGCGTAAGCGTACGCGTAATGTCGGTCTGAGCCGCTTAATCCAACAATACCGCTAAATCAAGGATCAACTAGTGACGGCAAGCAATATGTATATACCCACGCCCACAACTCCTTTGTGTTCTACTCGTGCATATAACATCTACGCATAGACCTGGCTCGAATGCCACTATTGGGGAACGCAGTAATTTAAAAAAATCCTATGCACACGCAAGATCCATCTAGGTGATGCATAGCAACGAGAGGGGAGAGTGTTGTCCACGTACCCTCGTAGACCATAAGCGGAAGCGTTATGACAACGCGGTTGATGTAGTCGTACGTCTTCATGATCCGACCGATCCTAGCACCGATGGTACGACACCTCCGCGATCTGCACACGTTTAGCTTGGTGACGTACCACGAACTCTAGATCCAGCTGAGTGTCGAGGGAGAGCTTCGTCAGCACGACGGCATGATGACGGTGATGATGAAGTTACCGTCATAGGGCTTCGCCTAAGCACTACAACGATATGACCAAGGTGGAAATCTGTGGAGGGGGCACCGCACATGGCTAAGAGATCAACTTGTGTGTCTATGGGGTGCCCCCTCCCCCGTATATAAACGAGTGGAGGAGGGGAGGGCCGGACCTCTCTATGGCGCGCCCTAGGGGGAGTCCTAGTCCCACCGGGAGTAGGATTCCCCCCTTCCCCTAGTTGGAGTAGGAGAGAAGGAAGGGGGAGAGAGAGGGAAGGAAGGGGTGGCCCCCACCCAATTTGGATTGGGCTAGGGGGGGTGCACCCTCCACCTTGGCCATCCTCTCCTCTATTCCACTAAGGCCCAATAAGGCACATATACTACCCGGGGGGTTCCGGTAACCCCCGGTACTGTAACATCCCAAATTTTCAATTTGGAATGTTATACATTAGATCATCTATGCATATCATATTTTATTTTGCATTTTGGTTGATCCTAGAAATCCTAAGCAACTCAAGGACCCACGGAGAGAGTTGGGGGTTTCGTTATTTTCATATTTGAGTTTTCTCAAATTTTGAGAATAGGATCATTTGATTTTATTTATTTTATCATCAATTATTTCTATTACAAAAATATGAGAGAGGGAATAAAATGACTTTCCCAAAATAAAGAAATATTGAGGATCAAATAATAAAATCAAATAAGATTTTATTTCGGAGTTTTTCGGTGTTTTATTTGAATTTAGGAAAAATGTGCGTTTTTCAAAATTGCATTTAGGTCCCAAATAAATGTTCACCTTGTGCGGCTTGATTTTAGAAGCCCGTGAAAATTTATTTTCGGAATTTTTGGAGTCCGTTTAGTATTTCTTTTTATTTTTCTTCTGCGTGTAATAAAAAAACGAACCGACCTACGGGCCGTGTCCGGCTAGGACTCCGGCCCGAGGTGGCTTTATAAGCCGGCCCAGCCCCGGGGGAACCCTAGCCCCGAGCCGCCCCAGCCGCCGGTGAGCCCAGCCGCCCTGCCCCGCCCGCGCCGCCCGCCGCGCCGCCGCCCGCCACGCTCGCCGAGGTTCGCCGCCGCCTCGAAATCCGTGCCCGTTTTTTTTAGAAAACCGATCGGTTTTTCGTCGGTTTTTTTAGTTTCGGTTTTTTTAAATAGATCGGTTTTCCGATTTATTTAAATAGTCGAGCGTTCGTCCGTTCGTTCGTTCTAGCGAACGTTCGTCGTTTTTCTTTTTCTCGGATTAAATCCGCGATTTTTCTGATCGCGATTCCTGATCCGATTTTCGTTTTTATTAACTTTTCGCTCGTTTATCGGAATCAGGCGATTCAAGCGCCTAGGAGTTTCGTCTCGAAACCCTCTATCCGTTTAACCAACTTAAACAAGATTTTGCTACTGTAAAATTTGCCCTAGATCCAGATTAGTAGAACGAAGTTGTTTTCTTTCGCCGTTTGACTTTCGTTGCTTCGTTCGATTTGATTCTTTTTGCCAACCGGAGTTCTTAAGTTGAACCTTCTGGTTAGATCTCTTATTTGAGTTTTACCCGTGCATTAGATGAGTACTTATTGTATGCTTGTTTGTTTGTCTGCGATAGAATACCCGGAGTGCGCCCCTGTTACTTCGAATCTCTAGGTTTCGCGGATCATCAGCAAGGCAAGTAACACTTTGATCATACCTTTTCCTACTACCCAGTTTTATTGCATTAGATCAATCCTCACACATTGCATGATTAGGATCTAATTAAATTGTGGGATGGGAAGTAGTTGAGGTAGTACCTATTACCTGTTTATTATCAAACCTTTGGGAGTTACTTCTACGTTTGCTTATTATGCCATGCTATGCTAGTAGACGTGGATTGGGTGAGTGATATCCATGACAGATGTGAGTTTGTTAATTAATGGTTTATCTAAGGTGGCAACTTAAACACACATCTGGGTGGATTGAGGCACCTGGGTATTCCAGGACTTGCCTGTTTTCTTTTGGACCGCCACCCAGGCTCAAAGGGATCATGAGATTATTCATGCTAGAAACTTCCGTGTGCAGCCACAAGCTATTATGGGCTCTAGCATAGTTGACTAAGTCGTGCGAACTCTTGTAGTGGTAGACTAGCAGATGTAGGGGATGTAGGTGGTACGGTCTACCCGAGCGTAAGTTGCTAGCGCTTCTGAAAGACTATGTCTCGGTCATCCGTCTTTCTCAAACACCATGTAGTGCGAGAAATCCAACGGAGGAGATCGAGTCTTGTGGGGAAAAGTGCGCAAATCTGTGCAAAGTGTATTAAACTAATCATGGTTAGCCGTGTCCCCGGTTATGGACATTTTGAGTATCTAGTACCTGGACTATCATGTGAATCTCAACATGTTACTACAAAATTTAATTTTGATGGGTTTGTTTAATGATGATGCTTAATTGGGATTGAGAATGCTGTCAACCATTCTCAATGTTTAACAACCACCATGCTAGTTAAATAAATTTATTCCTTTGCAGTAGGGAAAAATTAGCTTTTCGCAAAATGGTAACCATAGAGCTTTCCACCAGCCAAATATGCATGTAGAATAGCTGTTTCTTTCCATTACTCTCTATGTGTTACATTGCCAGCATATTCCATGTGCTGACCCATTTCGGGCTGCAACGTTAATGTTGCAGACTTTTCAGACGACGATTAAGGAGTTTTAGGTCGTGGTTCTATACTCAGTGATGCCGTTGGAGTTGATGGACTCACTTATCTTCCAAGCCTTCTGTTGTTATCGTTATTAGATGGCCTTAAGCCATATTTATTGTAATAAGTTCTCTATTGAGACACTCGATGTAATAAGTGTGTGATTGCTACTCTATTATAAATCCTTCAAGTATTGTGTGGTGTCAGCATTACTGATCCAGGGATGACACCGGAGCACAGAGATTGGACCGTTTGAGGTCTGGTCGCTGCAAGATGGTATCAGAGCACATGCTGACTGTAGGACACGGCCACTAAGCTAAAGACCTAGATCACTACTCACTCTCTTCTCTTTCTGACTCCTCATCTTTTCTACTCTTTTAGGATGGCGGATGCAAGGAACAAGTTCATGCAACCGGATGAAGATACACCCTTTGGACGTCACTTGAAGGAAGTCACTAGATATCTGAACATAGGAGTACCAAGCTTCACCAGAACCTACAACGCCACTTTACCTGAAGAAGAGCGCTGGATGATTCAAGTTCAAGTTACAGGAAAGACGTTCATGCCAGTCACTGAGCCCATAGAGTTTTCTTTTGATGCACCGACTTGGAATCTAGGAAAGAGCATGGCAACTCATATCGCCATGGGACGCATTGGAGAAGTCTACCGAAATGATCTCAAGGATACTATCTACTAGATTTGTGGGCGCCGAGATGAGCACTGGGAGATGATTAGTACCAGAAAGGATAGATCAATTGCAGCTTTTATCTAGGAGTTAAACCAGCACATTCGACGTCAGGAGAACCAGATGTGCGCCGACATGACAGACCTGAAGAAGGCAAAGACAAGAATGAAGGAACTGGAGGAAGAACTCAAGGCTACACGTGAAGATTATGAAGAAGAAATTGAAGTATTAGTGGATAAGAATGCCGACCTAACAATGAAGATTGGAATATTTATGGGAGGCCCTACACTAGTAGAAGAAGACGAAGAACCCAAGGAGATTCACCCGGAAGACTACATCATCATCGACGACACCGACTCGGATCCCGGCGATAGCGACGATGACTATGTTGATGAAGCCGGAGCAGATATCATGGAGTCTGCAACCGAAGAATATTTCTAGTAGACCACCTCATCAGTAGTAGTAGCCCACCATGTAAATATTATAGTCCGAGCACTTTCGCGATAGTTAGAACGATTGTATGCCCTTGTTTGATTGAATGAATGAAGTGAATTGTTTGCTTTTGCCTCATGTGCATATGGGTAGTGTTTTCTCTTTAGACCCCCTATATTCTTAAATCTCATCTTTTCTAAACCCTCAGATGCCTCCGAGACGTGACCCCGGATTTACCTTTCCACCGGAGCTCACCCAGTTGGTCTAGCAGCAGAACACATTGATGCAGTTGCTAGTCCAGAATCAGAATCAAGGGAACAACAACAACAACAACCCACCACCACCACCACCTGTTGATCAATTAGCCCATTTTCTTAGGCTAAATGCGCTGATGTTTTCCAGTAGCACCGAGCCGATAGTAGCAGATGATTGGCTCCGCAAGACAGCTAGAGAGTTGACCACAGCACGATGCACGGATGCGGAGAAGGTGAAGTTTGCCGCACATCAGCTTGAAGGACCCGCAGCATCATGGTGGGAGAACTTCACAGTCACTTTCCCTGTCGATACTATCACATGGGACCAGTTTCAGTAGGCTTTTCGAACTGCCCATGTTTCAGCAGGAGCTATGGCCATGAAGAAGCGAGAGTTTCGCAACTTGCGCCAAGGAGGACAGACAGTTGGCCAGTATGTGGAGGACTTTAGTAAGCTAGCACGTTATGCCCCAGATGACGTTGCTACAGATGCAGCTAAGCGGGAGAAATTTCTGGAAGGACTGAATGATGAGTTGAGCATGCAGTTGATGGTAGCAATCTTCAACAACTACCAGGAGTTGGTAGATCATGCTCTCATGATTGAAGGGAAGCAGCAGCAAATTGAGAATCGCAAGAGGAAGTATGCACAAGGAAAGAACAATTCAGGAGCTCAGCAGAAGCCACGATTTACCCCTAGGCCAGGAGGACATTTTCAGCATACCCATGGAGGAGGAAGATTTCACAATCACAATGGCCCCAAGAATGGTAATGGGAATGGAGGAAGCAACGGCCAGAACCGCACCAACCCATCAACCCTAGCCAAGAAAGACCTGAGCCAAGTCACTTGCTTTAAGTGCCAGAAGACCAGACATTATGCCAATGAATGTCCTGAATCACAGAATAGAAATGGTAATGGAAGCTCTGGGAAGAAGCCAAACCCTTTCAACAGGGGACAGGTGAACCACGTTAACATGGAGGAGGTTGAAGAGCAGCCGGATGCAGTAATCAGTAAGTTTTTGGTTAAGTCATTTACTGCACTCGTTCTTTTCGATACTGGTGCATCGCATTCATACATATCAAGGGGATTTGTGGATAAGTATAAACTGCCAACCCAAGCCCTTAGGTCACCCATGTTAGTAACCTCGCCTGGAGCAGAATATATGGCTAGTCTATGGTGTGATCGGTTACCATTAAGGATTGGTAACTATGTTTTTCCCTCGGACCTAATAGTATTGGAATCCCAAGGATTGGATGTGATATTAGGCATGGATTGGTTGTCAAAGTATGAAGGGAATATTGAATGTGCCAGTAAGTCAATTTTGCTTACCACCCCAGAAGGGAGAAGGATCAAGTATGTATCCCGACATGTGCCAAAGAGGACTCAAATAAATTGTTTAACCGGAGTTGTGCAGGAGGAAGTACCAGTAGTGAAAGATTTCCCCGAAGTATTTCCAAAAGAGTTGCCAGGCATGCCACCGGATAGAGATATTGAGTTTTTGATTGAGCTATTGCCAGGCACAGGGCCAATATCAAAGAGACCATATAGGATGCTTGCAAAAGATTTGGTGGAAATTAAGAAGAAAATTAAGGAGTTACTGGATAAAGGATATATTCGCCCAAGTTCTTCACCTTGGGGATCGCCAGTACTTCTAGTAGAAAAGAAGGATGGATTGTTAAGGATGGTTGTCGATTATCGAGGATTGAATGAAGTAACCATCAAGAACAAGTACCCACTACCGATGATCAATGATCTGTTTGATCGATTGCAAGGAGCTAAGGTATTTTCCAAGATCGATCTGCGATCAGGATACAACCAGTTGAAGATTCGGGAACAGGATATACCCAAGACGGCTTTTACCACCAGGTATGGGCTGTACGAGTATACCGTTATGTCATTTGGTCTGACTAACGCACCTGCATATTTTATGAACATGATGAACAAAGTGTTTATGGAGTTCTTGGATAAGTTTGTCGTAGTGTTCATTGATGATATCCTGGTTTACTCAAAGAATGAAGAGGAGCATAAGGAACATTTGCGTTTGGTTCTTGGAAAGCTCAGAGAACATCAATTATATGCCAAGTTTAGCAAATGTGAGTTTTGGTTGAAGGAAGTTGGATTTCTCGGACACGTTATATCCGGAGAAGGTATAGCAGTAGATCCCACTAAAGTTGATACTGTGACCAAGTGGGAAGCACCAACCACCGTGGGAGAGATCCGGAGTTTTCTTGGACTCGCAGGATACTACTGGAGGTTTATTGAGAATTTCTCAAAGATTGCGAAGCCTATGACGGAGTTGTTGAAGAAGGATACCAAGTTCATATGGACGGAGGAATGTGAGGCTAATTTTCAGGAGTTAAGGAAACATTTGGTTACCTTACCCGTGTTGATTTTGCCAGACGAGACCAAGGATTATGAGGTGTATTGCGATGCTTCACGTCGAGGACTTGGAGCAGTACTTATGTAGGAAGGGAGAGTTGTTTCATATGCCTCACGACAGCTTAAGCCTCATGAGTTGAATTATGCTACGCATGATTTGGAGTTAGCAGCCGTAGTGCATGCACTGAAGACTTGGAGACATTTTCTGATTGGAAACCATTGCGAAGTGTATACGGATCATAAGAGTCTGAAGTATATTTTCACACAGAAGGAGTTGAATCTCAGACAAAGGAGATGGTTGGAGCTCATCAAGGATTATGATATGAGATTGCATTATCACCCTGGAAAGGCTAACGTAGTAGCTGACGCGTTGAGCCGTAAGAGCCACGTCAACACCTTAATGACGGGAGATTTACCAAGGGAGTTAGCCGAAAATCTTCGAGAGCTATGTTTGGAAATAGTCCCGAGAGGCTATGTAGCAGCATTGGAGATTCAGTCTACATTGATGGATAAAATCAGAGAAGCCCAAAGGACTGACAAGGAGATTGCTTCTATTAAGGAGAAAATTAGCAAAAGAAAAGCTAAGGGATTTCGTGAGGATGAGTACGATACCATATGGTTTGAAGACCGTGTTTATGTGCCAAATGATTCAGAGATCGGGAAGTTAATTTTACAAGAGGCCCATGATTCACCATATTCGATTCACCCAAGAAATACCAAGATGTATTTGGATTTGAAGGATATTTTCTGGTGGACCGGAATGAAGAAGGATATTGCAGAGTACGTAGCAGTTTGTGATGTATGTCAGAGAGTGAAGGCAGAGCATCAGAAGCCAGCAGGATTGCTACAACCATTGCTGATACCCGAATGGAAGTGGGATAAGCTAGGCATGGATTTTATTACAGGATTGTCTAGAACACGTTCAGGCTATGACTCGATATGGGTTGTAGTCGATCGTTTGACAAAGGTAGCTCATTTCATTCCAGTGAAGACTACCTATACCAGTGCAAAGTTGGCAAAGATATACATGACCAGGATCGTATGTCTGCATGGAGTTCCAAGGAGCATTGTATCAGATAGAGGAACCCAGTTTACTTAAAAGTTCTGGAATCAGTTGCATGAGACTTTGGGAACCAGACTAGAGTTTAGCACAGCTTTCCACCCGCAGACAGATGGACAAACTAAGAGAGTCAACCAGATCTTGGAGGATATGCTAAGAGCTTGTGCGCTAGATTACGGATCTAGTTGGGACGAGAATTTGCCGTATGCAGAATTATCTTACAACAACAGCTATCAATCCAGTTTGAAGATGGCCCCTTTTGAAGCCTTGTACGGAAGAAGGTGTAGGACCCCACTGTCCTGGGATGAAGTTGGAGATCGCCATTTGTTTGGACCGGATCTGATAAAGGAATCTGAACAGAAAGTGAAATTAATTCGCGACAGGCTAAAGGTAGCTCAATCCAGGCAGAAGAGTTATGTAGATTCTAAACACAAGGAGACAGTTTACGAAGTTGGAGGCCGAGTTTATCTTCGAGTATAACCACTTTGAGGAGTTACGCGCTTTGGAGTTAAGGGAAAACTAGCGCCACGTTTTGTAGGCCCATACAAAGTTTTGGAACGTATGGGAGAAGTAGCCTACAAGTTGGAATTACCCGAAGGACTGTCAGGAGTTCATGACGTGTTTCATGTATCCCAGTTGAAGAAGTGCCACGCAGAGATGGCTGACATACCGCTTGAGAGACACAGTTGTAACGCCCCAGATATACTTTCCATATTTGTATCCAACTCTTGCCGTTTCCGGCGTTAACTTATAATTATTTCTCGGGTTCGGGTCTTTGTCTCCGTGTGTTGTTTTCTTTTCCGTGCATCTCTTATCATGTCATCACGTGCATTGCATTTGCATACATGTTCATCTCATGCATTCGAGCATTTTCCCCGTTGTCCGTTTTGCATTCCGGCGCTTCGTTCTCCTCCGGTGGCCATTTCGAGCTTTCTTTCGTGTGTGGGGATTAAACATTTCCGGATTGGACCGAGACTTGCCATGCGGCCTTGGTTTACTACCGGTAGACCGCCTGTCAAGTTTCGTGTCATTTGGACTTCGTTTGATACCCCAACGGTTAACCGAGGGACCGAAAAGGCCTCGTGTGTGTTGCAGCCTAACACCCCCCAAATTTGGCCCAAAACCCACCAAACTCTGCTCCATGTCCTAGAGCATTCGATCACGATCGCGTGGGCGAAAACCGCACCTCATTTGGACTCTCCTAGCTCCCTCTATGCCTATATATACACCCCCCATTTCGGATCTCGTCTTCCTCCCCGTCCTCCTCGTTTTAAAAAAAAACAGATCAAACCCCCCCGCCGACGGACGTTTCCGGGCGAGCCGGACAACGTCCGCCGCCGCCCTTCTTCTCCTCCTCCGGCCGCTGCCCCGCCGCCGCTCATCGCCTCGCCGGGCGCCGCAAGCCGGCCGCCGCCGCCCGCCACCGGCCGGCGCCGCCCCGGACGCCGCCGCCCGCGGTCGCCGCCTCCTCCTCCGGCGCCGCCCGGCCTCCTCTCCCTCACCCCGGCCTCCTCTTCCCCCACTCCGGCCGGCACCGATGAGCTCCGGCGCTGGTCATCCTCGGGAAACGCGCCGGTGAACAGTACCCCGGATCCAGATCTGGATCTCGGGTTGACTTTTTACCTCTAACCCTAGTTTTTTATGCGATGTTTGACTGCTCGTATCTCCGCAACGGTAGCTCCGTTTTGGGCGTATAATATATCAAAATCTTCATCTTGACATGTACATCATTTCATTCCATTGCATCATTTGCATTAGAGCTCATCTTGATGCCCTAAATGCTGTTAGAAGGAGGCTTCGTGAGTTAAATTGCAGATCCGTTAGTTCATCATGCACTTTTGTCATTTTTGCCATGTTTAATCCGTGCATGATATGCCTGTGCCCCTTTGGGATGAATTGTTTAGCATTTTGTCTTCTTTCCAGAGGTGCCACCCATGCATTTTTAGGATGTGTGTGTTGTCTTGTGCAAGCTTGCGAAGAGAGGTACCTGAGATTGCTGATTTCAGGGACTTAGTGATTTTCACTAAGTCTGGGATATTTTAGTTCATGATGCCATATGTCCAGCTTGTTTCCTAGTGATCCGTGCCTCTTTTGAGGATGATCAGTAAGGGAGTTTTGATATTTATGTTATGCGCTATCCATCCATGTCTTTGTTTGCATATGTGGAGTGCTCTAGGTTGACTCAATCAAGCTCAACTTTTGCTTCGTTGTTAATCTGGGCAGATCGTCAACTTGTTTGCGATTTTGCCGATGCTACCGTTAGTGTTCCATGCATGCTATGCCTTTGTTCTTGACATGTGTAGCTAGAATATTGTGCCTTCTTGCTGGTTATATGCTTGCCTTGCTATGACTTGCACCGTAGTGAGTGCATCGAGCTCGTTTACATGCCTTCGTGAGTTATAATTTCAGCATGTCTCAGTTTTCACAAAGTCTGAAAACTGATTGTGTTCGAGCTATGTTCGTGAGCTCGGTAGAGTATTTTGTGAACCCTTTTGACCCCAGGTCACTTTGGGTCTTTTGTTAAGCTAGTTGAGTAGCTCGATGCCATGTTCTTACTTGTCATGTTCAGGTTTTCTATCATGTTGTTTTGCTGCTCCGAAGAGGGCTGCGTGATCTGAAATTTCAGGCTAGTGTTAATTACACTAAGTCTGGAAACTGTTTTGCATATTCATTTTTGCCATGCTTGTTTGAACCCCTTAATGGATGAATTTGCCTATGGCTCAGTGCTAGTGTTTTGCTAAGCATCTTGTGTACTTCACTGCCATGTATTTTGTTTTCATGTTTGGTGGCTGTAGCATGTTCATTTCGTTGCATTTAGATGCCTACTTGCAGTAAATCGCAGACCGGTGTCATATCTTAAAACGCTTGCCATTTCCAAACCGTAGCTCCGATTCCAATGATCTTTATGTCGTTTTCAAGCGATTTCGTCCCCTCTATCCAGTGGCACCCTTGGAATTCCAAGTTGAGGCCAGGTTCATGCATTTCCTGTCATATCTTGCATTTTGCATCCCGCATCGCATCCCGCATAGCATATCATCATTTCATCATATTGCTTGGTCTTGCACGTGGTTGATTGTATCCTTGTTGCTTGTTTGTCTTGTTTGGGTAGAGCCGGGAGACGAGTTCGCTACCGAGGAGCCCGTTGAGTTTGCTTGTGAGGATCCAGTCAGCTTTGACAACTGTGCAGGCAAGATGATCATACCCTCGAAATCACTACTATCTTTGCTATGCTAGTTTGCTCGCTCTTTTGCTTTGCCACTGCTACGATGCCTACCACTTGCTTGTCAGCCTCCCAATTGCATGATTGAACCTCTAACCTACCATTTTCCTAGCAAACCGTTGATTGGCTATGTTACCGCTTTGCTCAGCCCCTCTTATAGCGTTGCTAGTTGCAGGTGAAGATTGGAGCCGTTCCTATTGGAACATCTTTTATTTGCTTGTTGGGATATCACTATATTGCTATGTTATCTTAATGCATCTATATACTTGGTAAAGGGTGGAAGGCTCGGCCTCTCGCCTAGTGTTTTGTTCCACTCTTGCCGCCCTAGTTTCCGTCATATCGGTGTTATGTTCCCGGATTTTGCGTTCCTTACGCGGTTGGGTTATAATGGGAACCCCTTGATATTTCGCCTTGATTAAAGATTTTCCAGCAATGCCCAACCTTGGTTTTACCATTTGCCGCCTACCCCTTTCCTTTCCCTTGGGTTCTGCAGACTCAAGGGTCATCTTATTTTAACCCCCCCGGGCCAGTGCTCCTCTGAGTGTTGGTCCACCTGTCAGCTACCGGTGGCCACCAGGGGCAACTCTGGGCTGGCCTACCCATACCTAAGACAATCTGAGTGTGCCCTGAGAAATAGATATGTGCAGCTCCTATCGGGATTTGTCGGCACATTCGGGCGGTGTTGCTGGTCTTCTTTTAACCTGTCGAAGTGTCTTGAGCTACCGAGATACCGAGTCTGATCGGAACGTCTTGGGAGGAGGTCTATTCCTTCGTTGACCGTGAGAGCTTGTTATGGGCTAAGTTGGAACTCCCCTGCAGGGATTGAACTTTCGAAAGCCGTGCCCGCGGTTATGGGCAGATGGGAATTTGTTAATGTCCGGTTGTAGATAACTTAAACCTTAATTATTTAAAACGAATCAACTGCGTGTGTTGCCGTGATGGCCTCTTCTCGGCGGAGTCCGGGAAGTGGACACGGTGTTGGAGTAATGCTTGCGCAGGTTGTTCCTCTAGATTCTCGCTTGTGCCTTGCCTCCTCTTCTCGCTCTCCCTTGCGAATAAGTTAGCCACCATATATGCTAGTCGCTTGCTGCAGCTCCACATACTTGCCTTATCCTTCCTATGATCTTAAATAGTTTTGATCGCGAGGGTGCGAGATTGCTGAGTCCTTGTGGCTCACAGATACTATAATTCCAGATGCAGGTCCAGGTGATTCCGCTCCAGGTGACGAGTACGAGCTCAAGTGGGAGTTCGACGAGGACTCTCAGCGTTATTATGTTTACTTTCCCGACGATCAGTAGTGGTGCCTAGTTGGGGTTATCGATTCAGGGCCTTGTCGCATGTTGGGGGTCTTTTCTATTTTGGCACCGTAGTCGGGCCATGAGTGATTTGTATGATGGATGTTATTTATGTACTTTGATGTGACGTGGCGAGTGTAAGCCAACTATGTACCTCCCCTTTATATTATTTATGTACATGGGATGTGTGATGATTTCCTGACTTGTGACATTGCTTTCAATGCGGTTATGCCTCTAAGTCGTGCCTCGACACGTGGGAGATATAGCCGCATCGAGGGCGTTACACTTACCTTCCTCTCATCACAAACTTGTTCAGGTTATGGATGCAACTTGCTATCTAGCTTATGTTATGTTCTACCTTGGAGTATTACCATCTTTTTTTGTCAAGAATGTAGCGAGAATTTCATCACCTAATAAGAATTCTTGATACAAGTGATACTTATCACCATCCTCGTTCATTTCTTGGTCCTCGTGTTGTTTCTAACTGAAATACCAAAAATTGAACTATGATGTGTGAATTCAAAACTTCTGGCAACTCTATTGCTTTAAAGTGAATGGTCAATAGCTTCATTCTAAGTCTTTTGGTTGTTGAATCACCATTCTAACCTGATCGTGCTACCTAAGCCCATATTTCGGGTGCACCTTTCAACCAATGTTTAAATTGGGTATGTTTCCTCGAGCATACCTCATTATATCATTTGATCTGACAAATGTTATCTATTTTTTCACCTAATTGTGGAGATCCATCTTTTGTAAATCTCAATGAATCATCGCTAAGTTCATCAGCCACCTCTTCATCCTCTCCTTGGTTTAATGATGAACTCATGATTCAGAACTTTCTTCCATATTTCATTTCCCGAGAATCTTGCAACACCATCTCGTCAAATTGTGTTGCACCCCTTCCTTCTCAGGCATCCTGAGTCTGAGGTATCCTAACACCGATCAGATCTGAATCTCGGTCAGATATGATGGTTGGAACATATTTCCAAGAGTTATAACATTGGTATTTATATGGCCTGGTAACTTGAGGTCTTGCCTAGCACACCTGGCCGGAGAACCTATTGTTATAGTTTCCTTTTTAGCAAGGTTAGCCATTCTTCCATGAGGAAATTGTAAGACTGCTACCTCTTGAGCATGCGTTGGTTTTCCCTTGAAGAGGAAAGGGTGATGCAGCACAGTAGCGTAAGTATTTCCCTCAGTTTTTGAGAACCAAGGTATCAATCCAGTAGGAGGTAACATGCAAGTCGCCTAGTACCTGCACAAACAAACAAGAACCTTGCAACCAACGCGATAAAGGGGTTGTCAATCCCTTCACGGTCACTTACGAAAGTGAGATCTGATAGAGATAATAAGATAAATATTTTTGGTATTTTTATGATATAGATTGGAAAATAAAGATTGCAAAATAAATGGTAATAGAAATAGCAAGCTGATATGAAAATAATATGATGGAAGATAGACCGGGGGCCATAGGTTTCACTAGTGGCTTCTCTCAAGATAGCAAATTCTATGGTGGGTGAACAAATTACTGTCGAGCAATTGATAGAAAAGCGAATAATTATGAGAATATCTAGGCATGATGATGTATATATGCATCACGTCCGCAACAAGTAGACCGAAACGATTCTACATCTACTAATATTACTCCACACATCGACCGCTATCCAGCATGCATCTAGAGTATTAAGTTCATAAGAACAGAGTAACGCATTAGGCAAGATGACATGATGTAGAGGGATAAACTCAAGCAATATGATATAAACCCCATCTTTTTATCCTCGGTGGCAACAATACAATACGTGCCTTGCTGCCCCTGCTGTCACTGGGAAAGGACACCGCAAGATTGAACCCAAAGCTAAGCACTTATCCCATTGCAAGA
This sequence comes from Triticum urartu, assembly GCF_003073215.2. Taxonomy (NCBI): domain Eukaryota; kingdom Viridiplantae; phylum Streptophyta; class Magnoliopsida; order Poales; family Poaceae; genus Triticum; species Triticum urartu. Next base: position 534,392,505 of record NC_053028.1, on the reverse strand, counting down.
AAGATCAATCTAGTAGGCCAAACCAAACTGATAATTCGAAGAGACTTGCAAAGATATTTAAATCATGAATAAAAGATTTCAGAGAAGAATCAAATATTTTTCATAGATAATCTTGATATAAACCCACAATTCATCGGATCTCGACAAACACACCGCAAAAAGAATTACATCGAATAGATCTCCAAGAGAAACCGGGAGAACTTTGTATTGAGATTCAAAGAGAGAGAAGAAGCCATCTAGCTAATAACTATGGACCCGAAGGTCTGTGGTAAACTACTCACACATCATCGGAGAGGCTATGGTGTTGATGTAGAAGCCCTCCGTGATCGATTCCCCCTCCGACAGAGCGCCGGAAAAGGCCCCAAGATGGGATCTCACGGGTACAGAAGGTTGCGGCGGTGGAAATAGGGTTTCGTGGTGCTCCTGGATGTTTTCAGGGTATATGGGTATATATAGGAGGAAGAAGTATGTCGATGGAGCTGCGAGGGGCCCACAAGGGTGGGGGCGCGCCTACCCCCCTGGGCGCACCCACCTGCCTCATGGCCTCCTCGCTTCTTTCTTGACGTCCACTCCAAGTCTCCTGGATCACGATTATTCCAAAAATAACTCTCCCGAAGGTTTCATTCCATTTGGATTCCATTTGATATTCCTTTTCTATGAAACACTGAAATAGGCAAAAAAAACAACAATTTGCACTGGGCCTTTGGTTAGTAGGTTAGTCCCAAAAATAATATTAAAAGGTAAATTAAAGCCCATTAAACATCCAAAACGGATAATATAATAGCATGGACCAATCAAAAATTATAGATACGTTGGAGACGTATCAAAGACTTATTCTATGAGTTGTTCCCGATGGATCCTTTGTGTATCCAAAGTATGACCTTTGCTTGAAGACCATGCCAATGCTATCTCGAAGCATGTCTGTGGTACTTCAATTTTCAATAAGAGCATTTGAAGTACAATGCTAAATTTTCTTTGTCCATTATCCAAACACCGTTGTATGGGTAATGTCATGAAATTCCTCTCCCCTTACCTAAATGGTTTTCTACTTTCTATCCTATCATGGATATCATGCTCGGCTTATCCTTGTGAAGGATATACCCTTGAAATATGTGTTTAAACACATTTTCCTTTCCATTGTTCTTTTAATCTGATAAACACCTCTTCCTTTCCATTGTTTTGTTTAACCTTTATTGTGATCAATATGATCTAAGCAATAATAATTCCCTGCTTATGTAAACACCTAGGTGTACAATTCTATTAGTAAGACACTGTTACTTTTGTTGATGACATTCCGGTAACCACCGATGGACAAGAACTTTTCCTACAGGTCTGCCTCGTTCAACGAGCAGGAAAATGGTTCTCTCCGTTCCTCGCCCTTGGTACCGATGTTGGCACCGACATAACTGACAGGCTATCCTCTGACATGGCTTGCCTACATGATCGTGCAAGATGTTAGCGCCCTTTCTACCTTTAACCCACATGGTGGATCCATAACCCACAGTTCCATAGGATCGAAACCTGACTCTCCTGTACACCACTCTTTTCAAAGTTATTCTCACGCTTGGCTTCGTATATAGATCACGAGCCACCTTCCTAGAGATGATATACTCTTGTATCAAACTCAATATTTGTTTCATTGCTCTGAAACCCCTTCACCGTCTGATTAGGCATTGAAGGATTGCCTGCCCGCTTGAAACTTCTCATGGTACCTTCTTACTTTGCACTCAAAATTTTCTTAATTCTCAAATCGAGAGTTACTTTCCACCACCTTCCCTGATGTTATCTACCAGATAAGCAACAATGTAGAGGCCCGATCTTCCAAAGTCATCCCTTATCCTTTTGCGTGAGTATGATGGAGTTCCCGAAGAAAGGATGATGACTTCATCATTATGACCTGAAGCACAGAAATGAAAGCATCAACAAAAGGGATCAACTTCTTCTCTAAGAGCAACATGGAACGAGAAGATCCGTTAGAATTTCGTAACCAGAACTTTCTCCCCGTACTCTACCTCTTAATTCTCGGGACGAGAATTTCTTTGAGTGGAGGAGAGTTACATCCCCAGATTACTAAACACTACTTATGCTAATTAACTTGCCATGTCATCACAATTTATTTGCTAAACTTCATTTTGATGCAATCCCGGTTCAAATTCAAAATTTAAAATTAGGTCAATAATAATATTTCTTCAAAACCATGAAACATAAGTGTTGAGATTATTCCATAATATCCCCAAGTAGTTGTCCAAGTAGGTCCAACTCCATTTGGAACCCCTAGTTGACCATAGCAACCATTTAGTGGAGTAGCCGCATTAAAAATTGGGCTTTTAAATGCAAATAAAATTCTAAACATCTCAAACTGCCCTGAAACTTTGTGTGTTGTTTGGACATATTGCCTTGGACTTTTGTGCAAAGTTTTGTATATAAAAAAAATTCATTTAGTAGTTATCTAAAATATAAAAGAGAAGGGAAAAACAAAGCAGAAAGATAAAAAGGAAAATGTGAAAACAATGCTAGACACTTGAGGCCTACTGCTACAGAGGTGGCCCAGCCCACCTCCTCATATCCTACTACCTCTCGCTACAGGGGGAGCGGGGGGATCGTCGAGGCCATCCATGGCGCCCCGGGCACGTGTCGGGCATCAGAAGCCTCCCCTCGCCTACTAAGACGATGCTAGCGGCTCCCCTCGAACCCTAGCGCCCCTTTTCCCTCTCTTCCCAGCGTCGTCCCCTCCCCCCTACGTCACCCGATGCCGCCATCGCCACGTCATCTTTGTCACCGCGGCCGACGGGCTCGCCGCCACAGGGGAGCCTATCCAGGAGACTCCCGGATCTTCCACGCCGGATCCCGCCCTTCGGCGCGAGCCGTGGAGCTCTCCCTTCCGTCGATCGACTTCGCCGTGTAATCGGCCACCGCCATTGCCGCCGCGTCATACCGCGCTCTGCATGCCCCGGAACCGTCCGAGCTCATCATCAGCTCCTCGCTGAGTAGCGTTGATTCCCTCTCCTCATACATTTTCTCCTCATCGTAGGGCGCCACATCCGACGCACAGAGCTCGCTGGAGCTCGTGCCCGGTCCTCCCCCCCCCCCCCGCCCCCCCCCCCCCGGCGTCATGACCACCTCGGGACACCCCTCATCGCACCCTGCTTCATCACTCGCCCCTACACGTTCCTGCTCATCCCGTCAACCGCGCCCCACTGAGCCATCCCCCGCTCGCGGCCCCGAGGCCACACGCGCCGGCAGTCATCCCCTGCCGCTGAATGCCTGCTTTCTTGTTGCCGCATCACCTGCCCCGCGCCTCGGCCGCTGCTACTACTCGGTGGCCGCCGCGCCGCCTCTCCTGCTAGCTCCACGGCCACCCCCGCTGTGCTGTTGCTAATGCAGCTTTGCTGCTGCGTCGGCCATGGCGGGCACACCCGTGTGGCTGGCTGTGACACTGCCTGTTGGGGCCGGCCCGATTATATTATCTTAGTTTTAGCATTAGTTCAATGTTAATTAGTTTGTAGTCTATGACCAATGGGAGCCACCTCTATTTAGACTAATTAAAATCAGTTAAATAACCCTATTAAACTATATGACACTGACAGCTCCCCCCATCTGCATGTTTGGCTGGTCACCTTGACCCAGTCAATGCTGACTCAGCCAATGGACCCCACCTGTCATACACTGGTGTGTATCCTTGTGCGTGCACATAGCAAATTCGGTTTAATTTTCGAACTAATAATAATTATAGAAATTCTAGAAATTATTTGAAACTTTGGAAAATCATACAAAATAATCCATAACTCCGATGAAAATAATTTGTGCATGAAAGTTGCTCAGAATTTTGAGACGAATCTGAATACGCAGTCCGTTCATCTGCCGCGTGTCCCTACAATAGTGAACATGCAACAATCCACCTCCGTTTCGTCTGTCCGAAAACGCGAAACACCGCGAATACTTTCTCGGATGTTTCCCCTTCGCCTATGTCGCCTACTACTGCGTTAGGTCACCCCTAGCACCGCGTATTGCCATGTTATGCTTTGTAATTCTTTGATTGCTATGTTATTTATTGTGTTCCCCCTCCATTACTTCTTTTCGATAGACCTCGAGACCGCTGCTGATACCCCCATGATCAACTATATCGACTCCTCCTCCTCCTTGCTAGAGCAACCAGGCAAGCCAGCCCCCTTGTTCATCCCGATATCGCCTAATCTTTCCCTCTACTGCTTGCATTAGAGTTGTGTTACTATTTCATCGGTTTGATCCTATACTGCTGCATAGCCTGTCCTTGTTACTTCTGTTGTTACCTTACCTGCAATCCTATATGCTTAGTATAGGTTGCTAGTTTATCATCAGTGGTCCTACATATTTGTCTGTCTGCCATGCTATATTACTGGGTCGTGATCACTCGAGAGGTGATCACGGGTATACTATACTATTACACTACTTATGTTACTGTTCGGAGATGGGGGGCTGAAGGGGCAGGTGGTTCCATCCAGGTAGTGATGGGTCTGGGTTCCCGACAGCCCCCTGATGGTTACTTTGTGGCAGAGCGACAGGGCAGGTTGCGACCACCTAGGAGAGAGAGGTGGTTTTGGCCCTGGTCGGCGTCTGCGGATACTTCTAATAACATGCTTAACCAGATCTAGATATTTGATCTGAGTCTGGCCACTGGTCTATACACACGAACCAACTACGCGGGAACAGTTATGGGCACTCGACGTCGTGGTATCGGCCGAAGCCTTCTTGACGTCAGTGACTGAGCGGCACGCGGCGGGTTGGACCGCGTAACGCAACTTCCTTTGTAATGGAGGTTGCTAGGTCTGCTCACCGGTCGCGTACGCAATGTGCAGGTGTGCAACGGACGATGGGCCTAGACCCCTGTGCGCTTAGGCTTTAGACCGGCGTGGTGACCTCTCTGTTGTGCCTAGTTAGGGATGCGACGTGTTGACCTTCCGAGGTCAGGCATGACCCAGGAAAGTGTGTCTGGCCAGAGGGATCGAGTGTGTTGGGTAATGTGGTACACCCCTATAGGGAAGTTTATCTATTCGAATAGCCGTATCCCTTGGTAAAAGGACGACCCAGAGTTGTACCTCGACCTTATGACAACTAGAACCAGATACTTAATAAAACACACCCTTCCAAGTGCCAGATACAACCCGGTGATCGCTCTCTCACAGGACGACGAGGGGAGGATCGCCGGGTAGAATTATGCTATGCGATGATACTTAGTTAACTTACCATCTACTCTCTTCTACTGCTTCAAGATGGAGGCTGTCGGAAGCATAGTCTTCGATAGGACTAGCTTTCCCTCTTTTATTCTGGCATTCTGTAGTTCAGTCCACAGATACTACCCATTTGATTGATACCAATGCATATGTACTGTAGATCCTTGCTTGCAAGTACTTTGGATGAGTACTCACGGTTGCTTTGCTCCCCCCTTTTCCCTTTTCGATACCCAGTTGTTGCGACCATATGTTGGAGCCCAGAAGCCAGACAGCACCGACGACGACTCCTACTACACCGGAGGTGCCTACTACTACGTGCAGGCAAACGACGATGACCAGGAGTAGTTTAGGAGGGTCCCAGATAGGAGGCCCGCGCCTCTTTCTATATGTTTCTCAGTTTGTGCTAGCTATCTTATGGCACCTTGTTTAACTTATGTCTGTACTCAGATATTGTTGCTTCCGCTGAGTCATTTATGTTCGACCTTTTATATTTGAGCCCTCGAGGCCCCTGGCTTGTAATATAAAGCTTGTATTATTTTAATTTGTGTTTAGAGTTGTGTTGTGATATCTTCCCGTGAGTCCTTGATCTTGATCGTACAACATTTGCGTGTATGATTAGTGTACGGTCAAATCGAGGGCGTCACATTGTTATATTGTAGCAGAAATTTTGCACTTTCAGGCCTCTTTGTATTTGCAAATGAAGAGAACATATTAGTGCCTAGATGAAATTTTGAACACTACGGGCCTATTTGAATTGCAGGATTCCTAAAATACACAATAGAGTGACATGTCATCTTCAATCCTAGATGATTTTATATGGGTGTTTGATTATATTCTAGAAAAAAATGTAGGATTCTTCACAAGTTGTTAGACTACAAGGAAATCTTCCTATGGAAACTAGTACAAATGAATCGAAAGGACAAATATGTATGCATTGTAATCCTATGAATCACGCAACCAATATAGGAAAATTTTCTATATACTGAAACTTTCATAAATTCCTTTAGAAATCATAGTACATTCTGTTGAGAAACGTAGTAGAAAACAAAAAAAGTTGCCCTACGATCAACCAGGAATACCATGAAGATGAAATAAGAGTTTGGATCAGATCGTTACCAACTTCGAGTTGCAGCGAAAGAAGACAAGTTGGTTATCGTACTTGAAGTCCCTCAAACCATCAATGAACAATCCCTCGAACAGAAGACCAAAAGCACGACCTCTCCACAGATTGCAAGCATACGGTCTTCACGATCCGGCAGCGCTTCGCTGTGCAAAGCTAATCGTCGCCGGAGAATTAGAGAGAGGAGATTACAACCCCGCACTGAGCTTCTAATTATGAGTATTAGAGGATCTAGGTGTAGCTCTAATTGAATCAACTTGAACTAGAGAACTAAAGGAGGCTCCAACTTATATATTCAAAAGTGCCAGTGTAGATAGGTTGAAGGAGAGGGGAGGATGCGCCACAAGGGGGGGAAGGATTCCTTCCCCAATCCATCCCCTTTGGCCAGCCAAGGAGGGGGAGTTCCGCTCCAATTCGGCTTCTCCAAGAAGCTAAGGGCGCCCCCCCCCTATTGGGCCCAAGTAACCCAATATCTTTCCATCACTTAGCCTTTTAACGTCAGTTGATATTTAATTAAATATAAAAGCCTCCTAAATATTATTAGATCAATTTATTATTAATTTAACATCTACGAAAACATTTTTCACAAATATCTCTAATAATAGAGGAGGCGCGCTTCTCTAATTTTTTTGGTCTATCCACCGCGTAGAATCTACTAAAATTATGGGTGTCCGAGCTGGCACTAAAATTCTGCACTAATAAAGGTTTCTCCGAAATTTTTGTCCCGGTCTAAATCTAAATTAGCTGCCAAAGTTATTCCTATGGGCCACCAATGCACGAGTGGGCCAACCTAAAATCACAGAAAAAAATAATTATCTCTACTACTCATAAACAATCAAACTAATTCTTTCTTAAAGCCACACGGCAGACGTACACAGCTTAATTGTCACCGTACGATTAGACTCGCTAACCTTAATCTAACAGTTAACCTTAATCTAATCTATTCTCTGGTGTGCATTTAGTATTTTACGTTGGCTGAACATGCTTCACCGCAGAGGAATAGGAATCTCCGCCCCGCACCTATGCAATCCCTACAATCACGCAGAGGGTGAAAAAAAAGGAAAGTGATCGCAAGCAGATCCCCTCGCTCGCTAATTGCAAGGCCGCGACCCACGCCGCCGCCTGATCCTCCTCCGCAGAACCGACGAGTGCGCCGGCAGCACCTCCCATCCCCTCGTATCATCTCCCCTCTTATTATCTTCCCTATCCCTACCCAGAACGAGACCTCACAAGTCACCGGATTAGAGGAGAGGAAAATTTGGTATGTTGTCGCAGACCCGATGCATTGCGCCTCCATTACAAATCCTAAATTCTACTTTTGATCTAGAGCTCCTACCTACTGGACTTGCTCGGCGTCACGGCCGACGAGGACGTCTACATCTCCCTCCTCATGGACTCCGCCGACACTGTCGAGGTCGCCGCCGTGCACACCCACATCGTCGCCACAGGTGTTGCGCCTGGTCTCCCTCCACCGTTGCTCGCCTACGTGAGGTGTTCGACGGAAAATTCCCTTCAACGACGGCATCACGTGGGCGACCATGGTGTCTGCATCCCGCCAGTTAGCGCCCTCCATATGCCTGGGTATGTTGGATTTGAGGCACTTGGCTTGGATCTTCCCGAGAGCAGAACACGTACGTACAGCTGCAAGCTAAGCAAGCTGCTGATTGATTTTACGCGTAGACGTTGGTCTGAACCTTCTGGCCGGCTACATAAGCAAGCACTCAGGCAGCTGGATGGATTCCGGGCACACAGCTTGCCGTGAACCTTGTACATCTTGGCTTGTCCTACCTTGCTTGGCTGGATTGATTCACTATTTTTTTTTCAATTTGGATTTAAAGGCTAATGGAGTGTTTGCATCTGGTGCTGTCGATTTTGCAGAAATTGCTGCTCCAACAGGCAGCAAACCAATCATTTGATATTTAAGGGACAGCAGTCAGCAGGCGCTTTGAGGAAGCACTGGTGTTGACAAATAAAAGAATGCTTTAGGTATACCTATTTACCATTTTCAATTGGTTTGATGCCATCCATATGTGATTCACCGACCAAGAATGGAAAAATTCCTTGCTATTAGAAATTTCTATGGTGGTGCTTCTTTAGGTTCTGCCTGAAAAATGTTCCAGTGCCAATAATCGGTTATACTTTGTAATGGTGATTCGTAATTTGGTCTAACTTTCTAATTATTAGCTACAGTTTACTTCAGTGGTAATGCATGTACGCAAAGGAAGAATTACTGGCTATGGATGATTACTATGAGCGTATGAAATTATGAGTTGTGTAGGTTTCTTAAGCTAGATCGGTTGTTCTAGCTTGTGATGGTTAAATTTTTTATGAAATAGCAGTACTAGATTAGTTGTTCTAGCTTCTTTAGGTTGTAACCAATTGAAGGTAATTTGAAGATCGATCCCACAGCTGAGTATATTCCGTTTTTTATTAACCCGCAACAGAGTGTGTATAGGAAAATATACTTTTGTGAATTGTTAGTGCTCGCTGTCCTTACTGTACTGTATCAGGCTGTTCATGTTCAAATTCTTCAGCGTTTTGTACACATGAAAGGTAGTTCTGTAAATCAGTTTTTCAAATTGGCATCGATAAGATGCATATAGATGCATGTATCCTTCTAAAAAATTAACACCAATGTTTCACTTGTTTTGTGAGATTGTTCCTTTTTCTTTTGGACAGCTTTTGGAGATTTTAAGATAGCTTTTTCTGTGGGCAAGCTGGACCTGATACTCAAAGGACCTTAAGTTCTAACCAAAGATGACAATGTGGATGGTCACATTTCAAAGTGTTTTTTCTTTCTCAGACACATGTAAGTTTTGTCTCACTGTGTAAAGAATGGTTAAAAGATGAGAATCAGTATAAAGTGGGGACAGAGGATCATGCTTTCAAAGTTGGTCAGGTTTCACAATAATACGTGTGCATGTGTTTGTGTGTCATCGTCTTTATAATGCGTGTGATGGATGTTGTAGGTTCATTGGTGACAACCAAGAGCATGCTCAAAAATGGCATCGTCTTGCTTCGTTTCTTCGCCTCAGCTAAAGTGCTTAATCTTGAGAAGATGAAAGATAATTGATAGAGTACTCCTGACAAGTGCATTTTGTCAAATTCTAGCCAACAGATTGAAAGCATGTCTACCTATTTGTGAGTTTCAGTTCCATTCAATCTTCCTTTTCTTTTTGGATCCAATGTAGAGGAGACCATGTGACTGGTTGTTGATTGCCCAAACACTATTTCCTCTACAAGAGTGTAAATGTTGTTGATGCTTGTTTCCAACATGCAAGGACATGAGCACACACATTTTGTGTATCTATCTAAATCTCATATGCTATGAAGGTTTTCAAGTGCAGAGACGAAGCACCTTTCGAATTTAAAGAAATGGTTGTTGATTTTAGTTAAACTAAATGAATCCCCACTTGTTGTGGGAATGTTTTTTGGTACATTTAGTGTAAACTATCCAAATCATCACTTCGTTTTGTGTAAATGGTGAAATCATGCACTTGAAATAATTAACTTTTTATTCCAGGAATATTTTGCAAAATATTGTACTTACCATTTTAGATGCAATCCTTGCACATTATACAGATCACCTTTTCATTCATTCATTTGCACAAATAGCACATATGCATTATTTTAGAACTATAGATGTTTAATAATATAATGTGCGTCAGTGTTGACGTGCGTTGCACGTGCAAGCTTACTAGTGGCAAAAGGAATCTAACCGAAATCAGTAATTAAGGAGTACTCGTTGCAAAAAACACTCCATTTTTTCAGGTCGCGACAAATGACGCATATGCAGTGCATCACTTGTCGCAACCTGGGAGTTTTCCCTTTTTCGTAGATTCGTTTATTCAAAACATTTTATCTTTTAAACCGTGCATCCAAATCTTGAATCGTTTTCACCATTAGATTCCTCGTGTCGAGATCTTTAAAGCTAGATCCCATGTTGATAGTGTTGATAGGTATTAAACTTTTTTTTCACGAAAAAACTGAACGAAAAGAACCGCGCAAAAAAACCAAACCAGGAGCACGGTTTTTTCCCTTTCCCAAAGAGGCACGCCCGTGCCTCTCGGGAAATCAGAACCGTACCTCTCGTGAAAGCAAAATCGTGACTCTCATGGAAGGAAAAAAACAGAAAACACGTTTTTTTTGTTACTGAGAGGCACGGCCGTGACTCTCGCGAAAGCACCAAAGCAAAACCGTGACTCTCGCGAAAGAAAAAAAACATAAAACACGTATTTTTTCCCTTTTTGAGAGGCACGGTCGTGACTCTCGCGAAAAGCACAACCGTGCCTCTCGCGGAAGCAAAACTGTGACTCTCGCGAAAAAAAAATAGAAAACGCGTTTTGTTTTCCCCTTCCCGAGAGGCACGGCTGTGACTCTCGTGAAAGCACAACCGTGCCTCTCGCGGAAGCAAAACCGTGCCTCTCGCGAAATTAAAAAACAAAAAACACGTTTTTTTTGTTTCCGAAAGGCACGGCCTTGACTCTCGCTAAAGCACAACCGTGCCTCTCGTGAAAAAAAACCGTGACATTCGCGAAAGGAGAAAAAATAAAACGCATTTTTTCACGCAATTTTTTTTATTTTTTTTTGTCGAAAAGTTAAAGAAGACTGGGGGAAAACCAAAACGTCAAAAAAACCCGGAAAAACCCGTTTAAAAGGCCGAAAACGCGTGCGGAAAAATAAATAAATAAAACAAAATCCAGAGGCAGCGTCCAGAGCACGACATATGACGAATGACTGAGAACGCACCAAGTGACATTGATCATTGCGAGGCTCCCGAAGGAACGCTCGTTAACTAGTTGCTCCCGAATCTAACCCATGACCTGCTACACACGTGCAGTTGCCGAAACCAACTAACCTAGCAGAAAGTTCATGTTTAAAAGTAGTGCGCTTTATAATTAGTACTACAAAAGACATAGGACGCATGGCTATTTGTATTTAATAGTCCCACCTCGGTTTCTTACAATGAAGTACACGAGCTTATATACATTCGAAAATTGCTGGGAATATCAACAAGCCGCCTTAGGAATAATAAACAAAGAATTAGAACAAATGGCCGAAATATGAGTCATTTGATTAGATTATGAGGGGACCTTTTTATATACTAGCAAAAGGGCCCGTGCATTGTAACGGGAGAAAAAAAATCATAATCTCTAATAGCCATGATCACATTTGGCGGCATCACCAAGATACACTATCATTCTCAATTTTCTGAAATCATAAACACTACTTTAAATTCATGAACATATTTGAAATCGTGAACATTTTTCAAATTCATGTTCACTCTGACAAGTTTTTTAATATTCTCTAAAATCGAGAACATTTTTTGAATTCACGAACATATTATATTATTTGCAAATAATTTTTAAAAATCATGAACAGTTTTTTACAAAAATTTCTTTAATGGGCGAAAATTTTGAAATTGATGAATATTGTTTCGGAAATTGGTGGAACAATTTTTGAAATGCACGAACATTTTTTAAAATGCATGACCATTTTTTGAATCTGCAAACATTTCATGAATCAATAACTTATTTTCTAAGTCACGAACAGTTTTTGAATTTTTAGGATATTTTTCTATTCATGAACATTTTTTGAATTCGCAAATTGTTTTTCAATTTCATTAGCATTTTTTAATACACAAAGTTTTCAAAAAATCATGATCATTTTTTGATATCCCGAGAATATTTTTTCAAAATTTTGAATTTTTTTAATAAGCAATTTTTTTATAAAAATCACAAAAAAAATCCACAAACATTTTATTATTTGTATAAATATGTATTTCAAAATCTCAATTTTTTAAATTTTAGGAGCTTTTTTATGTCCTAAATTATTTAGACAAAAAGAAAACAGAAAATAAAAAGGGGAAATAAAAAAATTAAAAAACAGGCCGCCCGGACATGGGCCAGCCCAAACGGGCGCGCTGCTTTTTCTCCCAGCATGCTGAGCGTAGTATAGGAGGTCCTCAAAAAAAAAGTCCCTACTGCATGAGCTGGCCCAGGCGGAGGATTTCACTGTGTGGAAAGTTTTTTTTATCACTTTATAGGTGCATTGGTGGGTAATATTTTGCAACTTTGGGGGCAATTTCCGTGGCATACCGCAAGAAACAATAGCCCATTTATTATTACTAGTAAGCTTGCACGTGCAACGCACGTCAACACTGACACACATTATATTATTAAACATCTATAGTTCTAAAATAATGCATATGTGCTATTTGTGCAAATGAATAAATGAAAAGGTGATCTGTATAATGTGCAAGGATTGCATCTAAAATGGTAAGTACAATATTTTGCAAAATATTCCTGGAATAAAAAGTTAATTATTTCAAGTGCATGATTTCACCATTTACACAAAACGAAGTGATGATTTGGATAGTTTACACTAAATGTACCAAAAAACATTCCCACAACATGTGGGGATTCATTTAGTTTAACTAAAATCAACAACAATTTCTTTAAATTCGAAAGGTGCTTCGTCTCTGCACTTGAAAACCTTCATAGCATATGAGATTAGATAGATACACAAAATGTGTGTGCTCATGTCCTTGCATGTTGGAAACAAGCATCAACAACATTTACACTCTTGTAGAGGAAATAGTGTTTGGGCAATCAACAACCAGTCACATGGTCTCCTCTACATTGGATCCAAAAAGAAAAGGAAGATTGAATGGAACTGAAACTCACAAATAGGTAGACATGCTTTCAATCTGTTGGCTAGAATTTGACAAATGCACTTGTCAGGAGTACTCTATCAATTATCTTTCATCTTCTCAAGATTAAGCACTTTAGCTGAGGCGAAGAAACGAAGCAAGACGATGCCATTTCTGAGCATACTCTTGGTTGTCACCAATGAACCTACAACATCCATCACACGCATTATAAAGACGATGACACACAAACACATGCACACATATTATTGTGAAACCTGACCAACTTTGAAAGCATGATCCTCTGTCCCCACTTTATACTGATTCTCATCTTTTAACCATTCTTTACACAGTGAGACAAAACTTACATGTGTCTGAGAAAGAAAAAACACTTTGAAATGTGACCATCCACATTGTCATCTTTGGTTAGAACTTAAGGTCCTTTGAGTATCAGGTCCAGCTTGCCCACAGAAAAAGCTATCTTAAAATCTCCAAAAGCTGTCCAAAAGAAAAAGGAACAATCTCACAAAACAAGTGAAACATTGGTGTTAATTTTTTAGAAGGATACATGCATCTATATGCATCTTATCGATGCCAATTTGAAAAACTGATTTACAGAAGTACCTTTCATGTGTACAAAACGCTGAAGAATTTGAACATGAACAGCCTGATACAGTACAGTAAGGACAGCGAGCACTAACAATTCACAAAAGTATATTTTCCTATACACACTCTGTTGCGGGTTAATAAAAAACGGAATATACTCAGCTGTGGGATCGATCTTCAAATTACCTTCAATTGGTTACAACCTAAAGAAGCTAGACCAACTAATCTAGTACTGCTATTTCATAAAAAATTTAACCATCACAAGCTAGAACAACCGATCTAGCTTAATAAACCTACACAACTCATAATTTCATACGCTCATAGTAATCATCCATAGCCAGTAATTCTTCCTTTGCGTACATGCATTACCACTGAAGTAAACTGTAGCTAATAATTAGAAAGTTAGACCAAATTACGAATCACCATTACAAAGTATAACCGATTATTGACACTGGAACATTTTTCAGGCAGAACCTAAAGAAGCACCACCATAGAAATTTCTAATAGCAAGGAATTTTTCCATTCTTGGTCGGTGAATCACATATGGATGGCATCAAACCAATTGAAAATGGTAAATAGGTATACCTAAAGCATTCTTTTATTTGTCAACACCAGTGCTTCCTCAAAGCGCCTGCTGACTGCTGTCCCTTAAATATCAAATGATTGGTTTGCTGCCTGTTGGAGCAGCAATTTCTGCAAAATCGACAGCACCAGATGCAAACACTCCATTAGCCTTTAAATCCAAATTGAAAAAAAATAGTGAATCAATCCAGCCAAGCAAGGTAGGACAAGCCAAGATGTACAAGGTTCACGGCAAGCTGTGTGCCCGGAATCCATCCAGCTGCCTGAGTGCTTGCTTATGTAGCCGGCCAGAAGGTTCAGACCAACGTCTACGCGTAAAATCAATCAGCAGCTTGCTTAGCTTGCAGCTGTACGTACGTGTTCTGCTCTCGGGAAGATCCAAGCCAAGTGCCTCAAATCCAACATACCCAGGCATATGGAGGGCGCTAGCTGGCGGGATGCAGACACCATGGTCGCCCACGTGATGCCGTCGTTGAAGGGAATTTTCCGTCGAACACCTCATGTAGGCGAGCAACGGCGGAGGGAGACCAGGCGCAACACCTGTGGCGACGATGTGGGTGTGCACGGCGGCGACCTCGACAGTGTCGGCGGAGTCCATGAGGAGGGAGATGTAGACGTCCTCGTCGGCCGTGACGCCGAGCAAGTCCAGTAGGTAGGAGCTCTAGATCAAAAGTAGAATTTAGGATTTGTAATGGAGGCGCAATGCATCGGGTCTGCGACAACATACCAAATTTTCCTCTCCTCTAATCCGGTGACTTGTGAGGTCTCGTTCTGGGTAGGGATAGGGAAGATAATAAGAGGGGAGATGATACGAGGGGATGGGAGGTGCTGCCGGCGCACTCGTCGGTTCTGCGGAGGAGGATCAGGCGGCGGCGTGGGTCGCGGCCTTGCAATTAGCGAGCGAGGGGATCTGCTTGCGATCACTTTCCTTTTTTTTCACCCTCTGCGTGATTGTAGGGATTGCATAGGTGCGGGGCGGAGGATTCCTATTCCTCTGCGGTGAAGCATGTTCAGCCAACGTAAAATACTAAATGCACACCAGAGAATAGATTAGATTAAGGTTAGCTGTTAGATTAAGGTTAGCGGGTCTAATCGTACGGTGACAATTAAGCTGTGTACGTCTGCCGTGTGGCTTTAAGAAAGAATTAGTTTGATTGTTTATTAGTAGTAGAGATAGTATAGATTATTATGGAGCTATATCAAGTATATGTGGATGGAGCGCAACCATTTATGTTTTGAATCGATAGTGTACTCACATTTTATATATGGACACTGTTAAATGTTAAATTTCTATATGGACACTTATGGAAAAACATGACCGTGTTAGATCATGCTCGAAATATGCCGCATTTTTCAAATGCATTGTGTCATATATCCATTGTATACAACACTTACCAGACAATGCATTTGGGTGGTTGCCTCTAGAATATTGTCATCTCTTAGAGTCAATGCATTTGGAGTGGTGTCCCAAGGCTAAAAAGTACGCAAATCTCCTCAGTTTATTAAGGCAATTTTTTAAATAAAGAATAATATTTTATGCATGCAATGAATGAGCAATTAATGATGGTATTTATTACAAAATAAATGCACAATTAATGCAGAAAATAAACGAGTATATGTAACATTATACATACCCTTATCTCACAAAAAATACTTCACAAAGATAACGCTCGATATAGATTATATTTGTACTTCACTGTTTAATGCACAATTAATGCAGAAAATAAATGAGTATATGTAACATTATACATACCCTTATCTCACAAAAAAACACTTCACAGAGATAATGCTCGATATAGATTATATTTGTACTTCACTGCTTGGAATACTTTAAAATGAAAGGATGAGCATTTGAAATATTGAATGGAAGGGAAAGAAATAAAACTAATTGGATATTACCTCCGTCCTAAAGAGCTTGTCTTAGATTTATTTAAATACAGATGTATCTAACACTAAAACATGTCTCCGTATCTAGATAAATCTAAAACAAAAATTTTGAAACCAAAGGAGTATGTTCGTATAACAAACTTTTTGGAACCAAGGGAGTATGTTCGTATATATTTTGGGAGACTACTTGTACGCTAGGAAGGAATTGTTCCTTACAAAAGAAAGAAAGAAATTTACAACCAAAAAAGTGCATGAGAAAATAACCAAAAAAGTGCATGAGAGAATAACTTTGAAAGGTATATATGGACCACACCAAGCATCCGGTGACTTCGGCGAAAGCACAATCGAAGCACACCAGAAGATCCCTGGGGAAAAAACGCACCAGAAGTTGTAGCAACATCTAAATGGAGAAGTGTACGAGGCGCCTCCAGGCATTAGCTCTCATTGTTCTCTTATGCCTCGCTACTCATCCACAATGTAAGTGGTACATAACCAACAATTTTCCTCTCGTGTCCCTTGGAAATCTTACTGTATTTTTGTGTTTCATTCCTTAACTAGTAAGGACACTGATGGATAATAAACCCTAATGTGCGCTAACAGTATTACTCTTTCTCTTAATTTCGCAGGCAATGCCGTACATTATGCGTGCTTCAAGCTTACCACCATCCCAGCCTGCAATCCAGATAAAAGTATATGTTATTGTTGCACAGGGAGTTTGGCTTGCTACAAAACAAGAGATGAATGCAAAGCCCGCTGTGCTCCGCCACCTGTTGGCTTAAACGAGGGAGGGGCATCCTCCTCCTCGTCCTCTGCACTTCCATGAAATGGGATTATTATATTGTTATCTGGAACAATGTGATGGCTGCTCATTATATAATGTCTGAGTGAAGAACTATGAAATAATAAGAGAAAATAATAAAGAGCATTATCTGCAAGTTTGTAATAGGAAATTCCCTTTGCAGTTTGGGTGGGGAAATATTTAGGACGGCCATAGAGGGAACGTTCGTTTCCCCAGGGAATGATCTTTCCCTCGTACAGCATCGAACGAGCGAACGATTGTATTCATTTCCTACATTCCCTCACTTGGCTTTTCGCACGAGTGGAAAAAAAAAGATAGCCTGCTGCACCAAAAGTACCTGCAGTTTTTACACTATGATGATCCAACAGCCTCATCGGTTCGGTTGCCGATCCAGTTTTTACACTATGATGATCCGAGGGCGTCCACGGCAGAACAGTAACAAACTGACGTATTTAACATCGAATTCGAAAGGTCTTAAATGAGGATCAACTAACTAATATGCAGTCATGTACTCATGTAACCAAGTTCTTTACAACTACTCCAAGGAGAACCACACTAGTTTCTCCTAGGACTCCTTGTTTTTTTAGGTGAGGATTCCTTGAGTTTGGTACAACTCATACATGTGTTTTTCATGTCGCGTGTACTACTACCTTTGTCTTAGTGCTAGATATATCTGTTTGAACGACACTTAATATGAGACGAAGGAAGTGTTTCTTTAGTCTACGGTCGTTAACTCATTATATGGCACCGATTTGATATAGCTCGTACTACCATATGTTGTAGGCGTGTATTACTTGCTAAAAACGTTTATAGCTGTAAAAAAAGGTTCAAGGTTGGGTACCATAAATTGGATGGTATTGCGTTCACTTTAGAAAACAAAGTGTGGGGTCCTTTTTTGTACTTTTCATATTCTCCGAGAAATTTATGTTATGTTATTGCTTGTATTCGGTGTATATGTACCATTTTTACAATCGGTGGTTGTTGATCCTTTGTTAGTGACGGTGTCTAGACTGAGGGGTACTAACCTGCACGGCCTGACATTTGTGGGTCGGGCTTATGGCCCAGTGATCAACAAAGGAAGGGCTACCGAAGCTATGAACCTCGGCGTGACCAAGATGAAAACCTCGAAACCTCTGAAGACTGTTACTTCAAGGATTGCTCTGTAGCAGGCGCGTAGACGGCGTGTAACCTAGGTACCGTCGGTGCATATATAAGCCAAGGGGTTTAGTCTTTAGGGGCAAGATTATTATCCTTAGGGTTCAGAACATGATCGTACGATCTTGAGGTAGATCATCATATACTCTGTAATCCATTACATCAATACAATCAAAGCAGGACGTAGGGTTTTACCTCTTCAAGAGGGTCCGAACCTGGGTAAACATCATTTCCCTTCGTCCCTTGTTATCATTGTTTCTAGACCTACAGCTCGGCCCCCCCTATCCAAGAACCGCCGGTTTTTAGCACCGACAATTAGAAACCAACATATTATAACTTAAATGGAATGGCAAAGAAGCATACATGAGGTGGAGGGAGCTAATATTATAATTCAAAACTTACTTTCTCCGTCCTAGTTTATTGGGTCCCAAAGGATCTAGAAAGATGTAGATTATACGTGGCACAGTATAGCAAGAAGCAGGATCCCAAACAAAACAAAAGTTACAAATCGATACATACATCTTACAAAAAGGACACAGAAGAAAAACGAAGTGTGATCTGTAATTAGATTTCCACCAAGAACCGACAACATCGCCGTCAGGGATGATACCACCTGGGTCGATGGCCTTGCTGCCACTATTACCAGCTGCTTGACGTAGGAGGGAGTCACCAACATATGCAGTCAGGCTGGGAGGAAAGGACATGGATGGCGTCAACAGACGTCGGAATCCCATGGTACGACACTGGATAGCAACCTTCAATGTATCAGGCCAAATCAATGGAGTCCAATGAATTGATCATCGTACATGAATCGTATCTTTAAGTGTCATCTGCACTACTCCTTCCATTCACTATTATAAGATGTTCTTACTTTTTTCTAACTCGTATGTATGTAAACACATTTTGATGTGCTAGTTCACTCATTTCAGTCCGTATCTAGTCCATATTAAAATTTCTAGAACATCTTTTAGTGGTGAATGGAGGGAGTACTAGGTTGGTTTGGGAAATAAGGTGTTTCTAAACTGTCTTCATGTTGGATGAGAACCAACATAAGCAATTATGTTTTCATTTTTATATATGCGACACATCCTATCTGTGAACCAAATTTTTGTTCCATTGTTCTAACTTGTTACGACTATTATTCAATATTTGGTTATCCTTGGTCTTTGTTTTCCTTATCCTCAAGAACAACATGTATTTGTATTCTGTCGCAGTCTACAGACAACTTCCTAGTGAGGAAGCAAATCTCAAACTGCCAAACCAATATCATAGTAACAAAACTGTAGTAAAACATATTATAATCCTCACATTGACGCGCAATGAGTCTACAACGGTGAGCTAATGAACACATATATGGTAGCCCATCAGTACGATATGATATTAAGAGAGTTATCGGATATAATAGGCCGGAACATAAGCCTCCGCCCAAACAGTTGAGTTCTAGAATAAGAAGTAGATGGAAAAAGACAACTTTGGTAAATTCGTCTTCATGAAGCCATGAACCAGTTTTTGCAAAACCATCTGTCAATAGGTAGGCCTAAAGGCATATCAGACATAACTAAGATTTCACATCCATATAGTGTTGGGGAACGCAGTAATTTCAAAAAAAAAATCTACGCACACGCAAGATCCATCTAGGTGATGCATAGCAACGAGAGGGGAGAGTGTTGTCCACGTACCCTCGTAGACCATAAGCGGAAGCGTTATGACAACGCGGTTGATGTAGTCGTACGTCTTCATGATCCGACCGATCCTAGCACCGATGGTACGACACCTCCGCGATCTGCACACGTTTAGCTTGGTGACGTACCACGAACTCTAGATCCAGCTGAGTGTCGAGGGAGAGCTTCGTCAGCACGACGGCATGATGACGGTGATGATGAAGTTACCGTCATAGGGCTTCGCCTAAGCACTACAACGATATGACCAAGGTGGAAATCTGTGGAGGGGGCACCGCACATGGCTAAGAGATCAACTTGTGTGTCTATGGGGTGCCCCCTCCCCCGTTTATAAAGGAGTGGAGGAGGGGGAGGGCCGGTCCTCTATGGCGCGCCCAAGGGTGGGAGTCCTACTCCCGGTGGGAGTAGGATTCCCCCTTTCCCTTGTTGGAGTAGGAGAGAAGGAAAGGGGAGAGAGAGGGAAGGAAGGGGGGCCCGGCCCCCTACCCAATTCGGATTGGGCTAGGGGGCGCCCTCCACCTGGCCTTCCTCTCCTCTCTTCCACTAAGGCCCAATAAGGCCCATATACTCCCCGGGGGGTTCCGGTAACCCCCGGTACTCCGGTAAATGCCCGAACTCACCCGGAACCATTCCGATGTCCAAACATAGCCTTCCAATATATCGATCTTTATGTCTTAACCATTCCGAGACTCCTCGTCATGTCCATGATCATATCCAGGACTCTGAACTACCTTCGGTACATCAAAACACATAAACTCACAATACCGATCGTCACCGAACGTTAAGCGTGCGGACCCTACGGGTTCGAGAACTATGTTGACATGACCGAGACTCATCTCCGGTCAATAACCAATAGCGGAACCTGGATGCTCATATTGGTTCCTACATATTCTACGAAGATCTTTATCGGTCAAACCGCATAACAACATACGTTGTTCCCTTTGTCATCGGTATGTTACTTGCCCGAGATTTGATCATCGGTATCCCAATACCTAGTTCAATCTCGTTACCGGCAAGTCTCTTTACTCATTCCGTAATGCAACATCCTGTAACTAACTCATTAGTCACATTGCCTGCAAGGCTTATAGTGATGTGCATTACCGAGAGGGCCCAGAGATACCTCTCTGATACACGGAGTGACAAATCCTAATCTCGATCTATGCCAACTCAACAAACACCATCAGAGACACCTGTAGAGCATCTTTATAGTCACCCAGTTACGTTGTGACGTTTGATAGCACACTAAGTGTTCCTCCGGTATTCAGGAGTTGCATAATCTCATAGTCATAGGAACATGTATAAGTTATGGAGAAAGCAATAGCAGTAAACTAAATGATCAAAGTGCTAAGCTAACGGATGGGTCAAGTCAATCACATCATTCTCTAATGATGTGATCCTGTTCATCAAATGACAACTCTTTGTCCATGGCTAGGAAACTTAACCATCTTTGATTAACGACCTAGTCAACTAGAGGCATACTAGTGACACTCTGTTTGTCTATGTATTCACACATGTACTAAGTTTCTGGTTAATACAATTCTAGCATGAATAATAAACATTTATCATGATATAAGGAAATATGAATAACTACTTTATTATTGCCTCTAGGTCAGATTTCCTTCAGTCTCCCACTTGCACTAGAGTCAACAATCTAGATTACATTGTGATGATTCTAACACCCATGGAGTCTTGGTGCTGATCATGTTTTGCTCGTGAGAGAGGCTTAGTCAACGGGTCTGCAACATTCAGGTCCGTATGTATCTTGCAAATCTCTATGTCTCCATCCTTGAATTGATCGCGGATGGAATTTAAGCGTCACTTGATGTGCTTGGTTCTCTTGTGAAATCTGGATTCCTTTGCCAAGGCAATTGCACCAGTATTGTCACAAAAGATTTTCATTGGACCGGATGCACTAGGTATGACACATAGATCGGATATGAACTCCTTCATCCAGACTCCTTCATTTGCTGCTTCCGAAGCAGCTATGTACTTCGCTTCACACGTAGATCCCGTCACGACACTTTGCTTGGAACTGCACCAACTCACAGCTCCACCATTCAATAAAAATACGTATCCGGTTTGTGACTTAGAGTCATCCGGATCAGTGTCAAAGCTTGCATCGACATAACCGTTTACGACGAGCTCTTTGTCACCTCCATAAACGAGAAACATATCCTTAGTCCTTTTCAGGTATTTCAGGATGTTCTTGACCGATGTCTAGTGATCCACTCCTGGATTACTTTGGTACCTCCCTGCTAAACTAATAGCAAGGCACACATTAGGTCTAGTACACAGCATTGCATACATGATAGAACCTATGGCTGAAGCATAGGGAATGACTTTCATTTTCTCTCTATCTTCTGGTCGGGCATTGAGTCTGACTCAACTTCACACCTTGTAACACAGGCAAGAACCCTTTCTTTGCTTGATCCATTTTGAACTTCTTCAAAACTTTATTAAGGTATGTGCTTTGTGAAGGTCTAATTAAGCGTCTTGATCTATCTCTATAGATATTGATGCCCAATATATAAGCAGCTTCACCGAGGTCTTTCATTGAAAAATTCTTATTCAAGTATCCTTTTATGCTATTCAGAAATTCCTATCATTTCCGATCAACAATATGTCATCTACATATAATATCAGAAATGCTACAAAGCTCCCACTCACTTTCTTGTAAATACAGGCTTCTCCAAAAGTATGTATAAAACCATATGCTTTGATCACACTATCAAAGTGTATATTCCAACTCCGAGAGGCTTGCACCAGTCCATAAATGGATCGCTGGAGCTTGCATACTTTGTTAGCACCTTTTGGATCGACAAAACCTTCTAGTTGCATCATATACAACTCTTCTTTAAGATATCCATTAAGGAATGCGGTTTTGACATCCATTTGCCAAATTTCATAATCATAAAATGCGGCAATTGCTAACATGATTCAGACGGACTTAAGCATCGCTACGGGTGAGAAGGTCTCATCATAGTCAACTCCTTGAACCTATCAAAAACCTTTTGCAACAAGTCGAGCTTTGTAGACAGTAACATTACCGTCAGCGTCAGTCTTCTTCTTGAAGATCCATTTATTCTCTATGGCCTGCCGATCATCGGGCAAGTCAACCAAAGTCCACACTTTGTTCTCATACATGGATCCCATCTCAGATTTCATGGCCTCAAGCCATTTTGCGGAATCTGGGCTCATCATCGCTTCCTCATAGTTCGTAGGTTCGTCATGGTCAAGTATCATGACTCTCCAGAACAGGATTACCGTACCACTCTAGTGCGGATCTTACTCCGGTTGACCTACGAGGTTCGGTAGTAACTTGATCAGAAGTTTCATGATCATCATCATTAGCTTCCTCACTTACTGGTGTAGGAATCACTGGAACTGATTTTTGTGATGAACTACTTTCCAATAAGGGAGTAGGTACAATTACCTCATCAAGTTCTACTTTCCTCCCACTCACTTCTTTCGAGAGAAACTCCTTCTCTAGAGAGGATCCATTCTTAGCAACGAATATCTTGCCTTCGGATCTGTGATAGAAGGTGTACCCAACAGTCTCCTTTGGGTATCCTATGAAGAAACATTTCTTCGATTTGGGTTCGAGGTTATCAGGTTGAAGCTTTTTCACATAAGCATCGTAGCCCCAAACTTTAAGAAACGACAACTTGGGTTTCTTGCCAAACCATGGTTCATAAGGTGGCATCTCAACGGATTTCGATGGTGCCCTATTTAACGTGAATGCAGCCGTCTCTAAAGTATAACCCCAAAACAATAGCGGTAAATCAGTAAGAGACATCATAGATCGCACCATATCTAAGAAAGTGCGGTTACGACGTTCGGACACACCATTACGCTGTGGTGTTCCAGGTGACATGAGTTGGGAAACTATTCCGCATTGTTTCAAATGAAGACCAAACTCGTAACTCAAATATTCTCCTCCACGATCAGATCATAGAAACTTAATTTTCTTGTTACGATGATTTTCCACTTGACTCTGAAATTCTTTGAACTTTTCAAATGTTTCAGACTTATGTTTCATCAAGTAGATATACCCATATCTGCTCAAATCATCTATGAAGGTAAGAAAATAACGATACCCGCCGTGAGCATCAACACTCATCGGACCGCATACATCAATATGTATTATTTCCAACAAGTCTGTTGCTCGCTCCATTGTTCCAGAGAACGAAGTCTTAGTCATCTTGCCCATGAGGCATCGTTCACACGCATCAAGTGATTCATAATCAAGTGATTCCAAAAGTCCATCAACATGGAGTTTCTTCATGCGCTTTACACCAATATGACCTAAACGGCAGTGCCACAAATAAGTTGCACTATCATTATTAAACTTATATCTTTTGGCTTCAATACTATGAACATGTGTATCACTACTATCAAGATTTAGTAAAAATAGACCACTCATCAAGGGTGCATGACCATAAAAGATATTACTCATATAAATAGAACAACCATTATTCTCTGATTTAATGAATAACCGTCTCGCATTAAACAAGATCCAGATATAATGTTCATGCTCAACGCTGGCACCAACTAACAATTATTTAGGTCTAAAACTAACCCTGAAGGTAGATGTAGAGGTAGCGTGCTGACGGCGATCACATCGACTTTGGAACCATTTCCCACGCGCATCATCACCTCGTCCTTAGCCAATCTTCGCTTAATCCGTAGCCCCTGTTTCGAGTTGCAATTATTAGCAACAGAACCAGTATCAAATACCCAGGCGCTACTGCGAGCATTAGTAAGGTACACATCAATAACATGAATATCAAATATACCTTTCACTTTGCCATCCTTCTTCTCCGCCAAATACTTAGGGCAGTTCCACTTCCAGTGACCACTCCCTTCGCAGTAGAAGCACTCAGTCTCAGGCTTAGGTCCAGACTTGGGCTTCTTCACTTGAGTAGCAACTTGCTTGCTGTTCTTCTTGAAGTTCCCCTTCTTCCCTTTACCCTTTTTCTTGAAACTGGTGGTCTTGTTTACCATCAACACTTGATGCCCCTTCTTAATTTCTACCTCCGCAGCCTTTAGAATCGCGAAGAGCTCGGGAATCGTCTTATCCATCCCTTGCATATTATAGTTCATCACGAAGCTCTTGTAGCTTGGTGGCAGTGATTGAGGAACTCTATCAATGACACTATCATCAGGAAGATTAACTCCTAGCTGAGTCAAGTGGTTGTGGTACCCAGACATTCTGAGTATATGTTCACTGACAGAACTATTCTCCTCCATTTTGCAGCTGTACAACTTATTGGAGACTTCATATCTCTCAATCCGGGCATTTTCTTGAAATATTGACTTCAACTCCTGGAACATCTCATTTGCTCCATGACATTCGAAACGTCGTTAAGTCCCGGTTCTAAGCCGTAAAGCATGGCACACTGAACTATCGAGTAGTCATCAGCTTTGCTCTGTCAGGTGTTCATAACATCTAGCGTTGCTCCTACAACGGGTTTGTCACCTAGCGGTGCTTCCAGGACGTAATCCTTCTGTGCAGCAATGAGGATAATCCTCAAGTTACGGACCCAGTCCGTGTAATTGCTACCATCATCTTTCAACTTAGCTTTCTCTAGGGACACATTAAAATTCAACGGAACAACAACACGGGCCATCTATGTACAACACCACAGAATACTATCAGGTACTAAGTTCATGATAAATTAAAGTTCAATTAATCATATTACTTAAGAACTCCCACTTAGATAGACATCCCTCTAATCATCTAAGTGATCACATGATCCATATCAACTAAACCATGTCCGATCATCACGTGAGATGGAGTAGTTTTCAATGGTGAACATCACTATGTTGATCATATCTACTATATGATTCACGCTCGACCTTTCGGTCTCAGTGTTCCGAGGCCATATCTGCATATGCTAGGCTTGTCAAGTTTAACCCGAGTATTCCGCATGTGCAAAACTTGCTTCCACCCGTTGTATGTCAATGTAGAGCTTATCACACCTGATCATCATGTGGTGTCTCGGCACGACGAACTATAGCAACAGTGCATACTCAGGGAGAACACTTATACCTTGAAATTTAGTGAGAGATCATCTTATAATGCTACCGCCGAACTAAGCAAAATAAGATGCATACAAGATAAAGATCACATGCAATCAATATAAGTGATATGATATGGCCATCATCATCTTGTGCCTTTGATCTCCATCTCCAAAGCACTGTGATGATCACCATCGTCACCGCCTTGACACCCTGATCTCGATCGAAGCATCGTTGTCGTCTTGCCAACTATTGCTTCTACGACTATTGCTACCGCTTAGTGATAAAGTAAAGGAATTACATGGCGATTGCATTTCATACAATAAAGCGACAACCATATGACTCCTGCCAGTTGCAGATAACTCTATTACAAAACATGATCATCTCATACAATAAAATTTAGCATCATGTATTGACCATATCACATCACAACATGCCCTGCAAAAACAAGTTAGACGTCCTCTACTTTGTTGTTGCAAGTTTTACGTGGCTGCTATGGGCTGAGCAAGAACTGCTCTTACCTACGCATCAAAAACCACAATGTGGTATAGTGATTGCTTTTTGATCTTCAGAAAGAATCATGTTCATTGAATCCGATTCAGCTAAAGTTGGGGATACTGACACCCACTAGCCACCTGTGTGCGAAGCACGTCGATAGAACTAGTCTCGCGTAAGCGTACGCGTAATGTCGGTCTGAGCCGCTTAATCCAACAATACCGCTAAATCAAGGATCAACTAGTGACGGCAAGCAATATGTATATACCCACGCCCACAACTCCTTTGTGTTCTACTCGTGCATATAACATCTACGCATAGACCTGGCTCGAATGCCACTATTGGGGAACGCAGTAATTTAAAAAAATCCTATGCACACGCAAGATCCATCTAGGTGATGCATAGCAACGAGAGGGGAGAGTGTTGTCCACGTACCCTCGTAGACCATAAGCGGAAGCGTTATGACAACGCGGTTGATGTAGTCGTACGTCTTCATGATCCGACCGATCCTAGCACCGATGGTACGACACCTCCGCGATCTGCACACGTTTAGCTTGGTGACGTACCACGAACTCTAGATCCAGCTGAGTGTCGAGGGAGAGCTTCGTCAGCACGACGGCATGATGACGGTGATGATGAAGTTACCGTCATAGGGCTTCGCCTAAGCACTACAACGATATGACCAAGGTGGAAATCTGTGGAGGGGGCACCGCACATGGCTAAGAGATCAACTTGTGTGTCTATGGGGTGCCCCCTCCCCCGTTTATAAAGGAGTGGAGGAGGGGGAGGGCCGGTCCTCTATGGCGCGCCCAAGGGTGGGAGTCCTACTCCCGGTGGGAGTAGGATTCCCCCTTTCCCTTGTTGGAGTAGGAGAGAAGGAAAGGGGAGAGAGAGGGAAGGAAGGGGGGCCCGGCCCCCTACCCAATTCGGATTGGGCTAGGGGGCGCCCTCCACCTGGCCTTCCTCTCCTCTCTTCCACTAAGGCCCAATAAGGCCCATATACTCCCCGGGGGGTTCCGGTAACCCCCGGTACTCCGGTAAATGCCCGAACTCACCCGGAACCATTCCGATGTCCAAACATAGCCTTCCAATATATCGATCTTTATGTCTTAACCATTCCGAGACTCCTCGTCATGTCCATGATCATATCCAGGACTCTGAACTACCTTCGGTACATCAAAACACATAAACTCACAATACCGATCGTCACCGAACGTTAAGCGTGCGGACCCTACGGGTTCGAGAACTATGTTGACATGACCGAGACTCATCTCCGGTCAATAACCAATAGCGGAACCTGGATGCTCATATTGGTTCCTACATATTCTACGAAGATCTTTATCGGTCAAACCGCATAACAACATACGTTGTTCCCTTTGTCATCGGTATGTTACTTGCCCGAGATTTGATCATCGGTATCCCAATACCTAGTTCAATCTCGTTACCGGCAAGTCTCTTTACTCATTCCGTAATGCAACATCCTGTAACTAACTCATTAGTCACATTGCCTGCAAGGCTTATAGTGATGTGCATTACCGAGAGGGCCCAGAGATACCTCTCTGATACACGGAGTGACAAATCCTAATCTCGATCTATGCCAACTCAACAAACACCATCAGAGACACCTGTAGAGCATCTTTATAGTCACCCAGTTACGTTGTGACGTTTGATAGCACACTAAGTGTTCCTCCGGTATTCAGGAGTTGCATAATCTCATAGTTATAGGAACATGTATAAGTTATGGAGAAAGCAATAGCAGTAAACTAAATGATCAAAGTGCTAAGCTAACGGATGGGTCAAGTCAATCACATCATTCTCTAATGATGTGATCCTGTTCATCAAATGACAACTCTTTGTCCATGGCTAGGAAACTTAACCATCTTTGATTAACGACCTAGTCAACTAGAGGCATACTAGTGACACTCTGTTTGTCTATGTATTCACACATGTACTAAGTTTCTGGTTAATACAATTCTAGCATGAATAATAAACATTTATCATGATATAAGGAAATATGAATAACTACTTTATTATTGCCTCTAGGTCAGATTTCCTACATATAGGATCGCATTATCTTCAGCACCACACACTCCAGCATGGGCGGATCTAGTGTGGGGGCATGGGGGCCATTGCTCCACAAACATTTTGCAAATTTTATTTTACTAGTGTAATTTTTATCCATCGTATATTAATTTTGGTGTAGTGTAACAAACAAATCTAGCAATTGGGATGTTGTCCATGGTTGCCGCCACATTGTCAAATCCTAGATCCGCCACTGCGCTCTAGTCTGTTCAAGAAGCCAATGAACTGAGGTTCAGGAAAAAAGATGATAGAAGTGCGAAAAAGCTATGGAAAGCATGCATTGTCGAACTATTGAAACTACCACAGTGCTCTATATGATCAACATCCATCTCACTACAAATCTGGTAGGGGACATTGCCTAACGCGATGGCTGCAATGAGAAGTAATATCTCTATGATCTACAGAAACAATAAAAGTAATTCAGATAGATTTTATTAAGCCAAAAACACATGGAGGGGGTTAGAAATATGCATTATCCCATCTCCAATGAAGAAAAGGCAACGGAGTCGAGGATCTCGTAGTGATGCTTAAGAGCTAACACGTATAAATCCATGAAGAGTAGTGGACAACTCCACAACACTGCAAACCAGCCACTGCAACAAGGAAGCCGGGCCCAAGCAGCAACTCATGATTACATTATGGTGAAATGAATTAAATGTGGTTTTCATTATTATAAAAAATAAGAGAGATGCTCACCAAAAGGCAGGTTTAGTGTGGATCTAGTGTGGGGGGCATGGGGGCCATTAGCCCCACAAACATTTTACAAATTTTCTTTTACTAGTGTAATGTTTATCCATCATATATTAATTTTGGTGTAGTGTAATAAATAATCTAGCAATTGGAACGTTGTCCATGGTTGCCCCCACATTGTCAAATCCTAGATCCTCCACTGCACTCTAGTCTGTTCAATAAGCCAATGAACTGAGGTTCAGGAAAAAAGTTGGTAGAAGTGCGAAAAAGCTAAGGAAAGCACACACTGTCGAACTATTAAAACTACCACAATGCTCTATATCATCAACATCCTGCTCACTACAAATCTGGTAGCAGACACCGCCTGACGCGCTGGCTGCAATGAGAAGTAATATTTCTATGATCCACAGAAACAATAAAAGTAATTCAGATAGATATCATTAAGCCAAAAACACGGGGAGGAGTTAGAAATATGTATTGCCTCATCTCCAATGAAGAACAGAGAATGGAGTTAGAGGATCTTGTAGATGACGCTTAAGCGCTAACGCGTATAAATCCATGAAGAGTAGTGGAAAACTCCGCAGACACTACAAACCAGCTACTTCAACAAGGAAGGTGGGGCCAAGCAGCAACTCATGAGTAGATTATGGTGAAATGAACTAAATGTGGTTTTCGTTATTTGAAAAATAAGAGAGATGCTCACCAAAAGGCAGGTTTTAGAGGTGAAGTCGGTGGAGGCTAGTGTCACATCCTTTGTCTGGTAATGACCTAGGGTAGCTTTTCTTGTTTGCATATTGTCTAAAATTCAAATGAATTTGAAATGGGGATTGATCAAACCCTAGCACCACATTGATAAACTAGGTTCAACTAAAACATTTTTCAATGAACCCAAAATGCCCTTAAAAATGTTTGTGATTTAAGAAAAAAGGTGAAAAACTTAACCAGAGATGATGCACATATTTTCATGGCATTTATGTCCTTTGAACTAATTCATATTGTATTTGAGTTGGAGCTATGAAATGCTATAAATATTTTTATAGCTCCAATAATTTTGAAACTTGGTGAGTGTCTAGAATAATTCAGTTAGTGCCCACAAAAAGTTTTAGATTTTTAGAAAATGATTTGGTTTGCAAATCGAATCAAAACAAATTACAGAAAAAGAAAAATGGAAACAAAATAGAAAAGACACACAGAGAGAGAGAGAGAGCGCTTACCTGCGGCCCAGCTAGACGGCCCATCCCACCAGGGGCAGGGGCGTCTTCCTCCTCGTGCCTAAAGGACGCGTGCGTGTGCCTAATGCGCTCGCACGCTCCACATGAAACACCACTTGCCTGCCTCCACCCGCCAGTGCAACACTATGGATTAGCTCCTCCTTGTTGTCCACATTGAGCAGACCTTGCCATTACCCCCCTCACCCTCTCCCTCGGCCTCGCCCTCCATTGCTGAAGCCGCCATGACCATGATGCCGTGAACCTTGCGGCCACAGCCACCCCCATGCTCCCTCGACATCTCCAGCACCTTCGCCTTGCCACCCTCGTCCTCTCCACTGAGCCACACAACATCAGACGCATCGCAGCGTCATCTTCATCGCCTTCTTCCTCCTTGGATGCCGAAGCTCGCCATCGTCGATTCACCATCTCCAACGCCTCCTTGATCCCACTGAGCTACACGTCGACCTCCCTGTGAGCTCTGCCACCGTTTCCCCTAACCTCGCACTCGATTTAGATCTCTTACCGTCTATCCCTCGTTGACTGAAGTGCGCTACCGCACAATCTTGTCATCGACATAGCTTCGTGACCATTTGGCCACTCTGACTTGTCCAACAGCATCACAGCAACACGTAGTGCCTCGCTAGCCCGTCCGTTTGTTCATTTGCAAGCCACAACGCCAAACCTGCGAGCACCCGACCTCCAGCCGCTACAAAATTCATCGCTGTCATCGACTCCGTCCATCCCAGCTCTAGCCACCACCACCGTTCGACGTGCATGATGTCACAACCGTTGGTTAATTCTTGTAATTAGTTGCATTTAGAATCATCATGCATCATTTCCAAATTTCTGAAAGTTGAATTCAGGAATTCTGAAAGCCTCAGAAGATAATTTTAAAATATAAACTCAAATTTCTTTAATGAACATAAGAAAATATTCTTTTTACAATATAAAATGTTTGCAATGAAAGAATATTTTAAACAACATTTTATGGAAGTTTAAAAGTATTTATTTTGGAGCTTGAATTAACTCAATATGGTGTTTGAACTTGGTTTATTTTTATAGTAAATAGATTTTGGACCCAATAATTCTGAAACTGTTGTGGAACACTACTTTTATTGCCCTTACCTGCCACAATAATTTTTAGAATTTACAAAAAAGGGTTTGATGTTTCAAATCAAACCAAAACATATTCAAATAAATAGAAAAAGAATAAAAGGAAAAGTGCAATGTGCTTACCTATGGCCCATTACTGTAGTGGCCCAGCCTAGCGAGGGACAGGGTTGTCTTCAACTGCTCGCCAAAAGGACAAGTCATGGTAGAGCGCGTACCGTCGGCTGCCACCTCCCGGATATGTTCCGGATGACCCTGACCCTATCCTGCTCGCCTGGAACGCCACTGTGACGCCCCCGATTTAATCGTACACTAATCATACACACAAACGTGTACGATCAAGATCAGGGACTCATGGGAAGATATCACAACACAACTCTACAAATAAAACAAGTCATACAAGCATCATATTACAAGCCAGGGGCCTCGAAGGCTCGAATACAAGAGAACGATCATAGACGAGTCAGCGGAAGCAACAATATCTGAGTACAGACATAAGTTAAACAAGTTTGCCTTAAGAAGGCTAGCACAAACTGGGATACAGATTGAAAGAGGCTCATGCCTCCTGCCTGGGATCCTCCTAAACTACTCCTGGTCGTCGTCAGCGGGCTGCACGTAGTAGTAGGCACCTCTCGAGTAGTAGTAGTCGTCATCGACAGTGGCGTCTGGCTCCTGGGCTCCATCGTTTGGTCGCAGCAATCGAGTATAGGAAGGGGAAAAAAGGGGGGGGGGGAGCAAAGCAACCGTGAGTACTCATCCAAAGTACTCACAAGCAAGGAGCTACACTACATATGTATGCATTGGTATCAAATGGAATAAGGGTATCATATGTGGACTGAACTGCAGAAAGCCGGAATAAGAGGGGGATAGCTAATCCTGTCGAGGACTACGCTTCTGGCCACCTCCATCTTGCAGCATGGAGAAGAGAGTAGATGGTAAGCTCACCAAGTAGCATCGCATAGCATAAACCTAACCGATGATCCTCCCCTCGTCGCCCTGTGAGAGAGAGACCACCGGTTGTATCTGGCACTTGGAAGGGTGTGTTTTATTAAGTATCTGGTTCTCGCTGTCATAAGGACAAGGTACAACTCCAAGTCATCCTGTTACCGAAGATCACGGCTATTCGAATAGATTAACTTCCCTGCAGGGGTGCACCACATAACCCAACACGCTCGATCCCATTTGGCCGGACACACTTTCCTGGGTCATGCCTGGCCTCGGAAGATCAACACGTCGCAACCCTACCTAGGCACAACAGAGAGGTCAGCACGCCGGTCTAAATCCTATGGCGCAGGGGTCTGGGTCAATCGCCCATTGCACACCTGCACGTTGCGAGGGCGGCCGGAAGCAGAACTAGCCCCCTTAATACAAGAGTAGGCTTCCGGTCCAATCCGGCGCGCGCCGCTCAGTTGCTGACGTCACGAAGGCTTCGGCTGATACCACGACGTCGAGTGCCCATAACTATCCCCGCGTAGATGGTTAGTGCGTATAGGCCAGTAGCCAGACTCAGATCAAATACCAAGATCTCGTTAAACATGTTAAGTATTCGCGAACGCCGACCAGGGCCAGGCCCACCTCTCTCCTAGGTGGTCTCAAACTGCCCTGTCGCTCCGCCACAAAGTAACAGTCGGGGGCTGTCGGGAACCCAGGCCCACCTCTACCGGGATGGAGCCACCCGCCCCTTCAGCCCCCAACTCGGAACAGTACCACAGGTAATGTAACAGTGTAAAGTATATAGTATATGCTCGTGATCACCTCCTGAAGTGATCACGGCCCAGTAGTATAGCATGGCAGACGGACAAGAGTGTAGGGCCACTGATGGAACACTAGCATCCTATACTAAGCAGTAGGATAGCAGGTAAAGGTAACAACAGTAGTAGCAAGGACAGGCTATGCAACAGGATAGGATTAACGGAAAGCAGTAACATGTTACACTGCTCCAATGCAAGCAGTAGAGAGTAGAGTAGGCGATATCTGGTGATCAAGGGGGGGGGGCTTGCCTGGTTGCTCTGGCAAGAGAGAGGGGTCATCAACACCGTAGTCGTACTGGGGGGTCTCCGGCAGTCTCGGGGTCTACCGGAAAGAAGTAACGGAGGGGGAACACAATAAATAACAGGGAAATCAATGTAACAAAAAGCAAGATGTGGCATTACGTTGTGCTAGGGGTGACCTGACGCGGTACGAGGTGATACCGGTGAAGCGGGGAAACATCCGGGAAAATATCCCCGGTGTTTCGCATTTTTGGACAGATGAACCGGAGGGGGAAAGTTGCGTGTTCGCTATGCTAGGGATGCGTGGCGGACGAACGGGCTGCGTAACCGGATTCGTCTCGTCGTTCTGAGCTACTTTCATGTACAAAGTATTTTCATCCGATATACGGTTTATTATATATTAATTTTCTAAAGTTTTAATTCATTTTTGGAATTAACAGATTTAATTTAAATAAAAACAGGTTTACTGCATCAGCATGACATCATCATGATGTCAGCAGTCAACAGTGTGTTTGACTGGGTCAACTGACGTGTGGGCCCTGGTTGTCAGAGACTACTAACTAATTATTTGTTAACATTTAATTAGCAGGTTTAATTAGAGTTAATCAGTTAACTAAACATTGTTAATTAAGTTAATTAATTAATTACATAATTAATTAAGTATTATTTATTTAATTAATTCTTTTTATTAATTTAATTATATACTTATTTATTTTGGTTTATTAATAACTTAAAAAAAGTTCTGTTTACGAAATCCTAACGAATCTTCTCGGTCTTGGTTGCTCCTCTCAAAGTGGTCGATCCATAGCGCTGATGTCTTCATTTCTCTGCTTCAGGTCATCAGGATGAAGTTGTCGTCCTTCTTTCAGGATCTTCACCGTAATTACGAAAGGGTAAGAAGGGAAAACTCGATATGGATGGATCCTAACAAGATCGAGCATCAGATGGTTAACTCAGGGAAGAAGCATAAGTATCTCTCGATTTGAAACTTAAGAAGATATCGAGACCATGAGAAGCTCCAACGGATAGGCAATCGTTCGATGCCTAATCAGTAGGTGAAAGGGTTTCAGGGCAACGAGAATAGGTATTGCGCCTCATACCAGAATAGATCACTAGACAGGTGGTCCGTGAATTACATACGAAGTCAAGCGCGAGGAACAACCTTGGGAACAGGTGGTGTATAGGAGAGTCAGGTTTCGATCCTGTGGAACTGTGGTTTATGGGCCCACCATGTGGGATAAAAGTAGGAGTGGTGACATCTTGCATGGTCACGATAGCAAGGCATTTCAGAGGCTAGCCTGTCAGTTATGTCGGCAACAACATCGATACCAAGGGCGAGGGACAAAGCGAACCATTTTCCTGCTTGTTGAACGAGGCGGACCAATAGGCAAAGTTCTCGTCCATCGGTTGTTACCGGGATGCTATCAACAATGGTAACAGGGTCTTACTGACAGAGTTGTACAACGAGGTGCTGACTAAGCAGTGAATTATCACTGCTCAGTTAAGTCAGATTACAAGAAAGCTTAACAAGACAATGGAAAGGAAAATTTGATTATCAGGTTTAAACAGAAGAATGGAAAGGAAAATGTGTTTTAAACACATAATTCAGGGATATATCCTTCCCAAGGACAAGCAGAGCATGATATCCGTGGCATGATATCATGTAGAAAACCCCTTAGGTAAGGGGAGAGAAATTTCATGACATTACCCATACAACGATGTTTGGATAATTGAGCAAGAAACATTTAGCATTGGCTTCAAATGTTCTTGTTGGAAATCGGAGTACCACAGACAGGCTTCGAGATAGCATTGACATGGTCATCAGGTAAGGATCATGCTATGGATACACAAAGGATCCATCAGGAACAACTTATAGAATAAGTCTTACCATTTTCTCATGGAAGAAAGGATAACCTTACTAAAATGGAAACTATAACCACAAGTCCTTCGGCTAGGTGTGATGGGCATGACATCACCTTACCAATATATAAGGACTAGTGTTATAACTCTTGGAGATATGTCCCAACCATCATATCTGACCGGGATTCATATCTGATTGGTGTTAGGATACCTCAGACTCGGGGTGCCTGAGAAGAAGAGGTGCAACACAATTGACGAGATGACATTATATGACTCTTGGGAAATGAACTATGAAAGCGAGTCCCGATCAAGGGTTCATCATTAAGCCAAGGGGAGGATGAGGAAGTGGCTGATGGACTCAGTAATAATTCAACGAGGTATCCAAAAGGATGCATCTCCACAATTATGTGGATAGGGAGATAGCTTGTCAAATCAAATAATATAATGAAGTATGCTCGAGGAAAACATACACAATTAAACATTGGTTGAAAGGTGCGCCCGAATTATGGGTTGGGTTGCATGACCAATGTCAGAATGGTGATTCAATAATCAATAGTCTAAGAATGAACGGATATGACAAGAAGTATCACTTGTACCAAGAATGCATAAGAGGTGGTGAAATTCCCACAACATTCTTGACATAAAAGGTGGTAATATCCAAGGTAAAGAAGAACAATGCCGGGTAGCAAGGAACTCAAGGTATAACACAAAACACGAACAAGTTTGTGTCGAACGGAAGGCAATAAAGTGGTAGATGATAAAACAAATCATCAAGGGCAAGGATGGTATTTCTCATCATGAATTTGATATATATCTTGGAAGAGCTCAGGATGTTGCCGATGACCACGACACATTTGTCGAGAGATTTCATGAAGATGTAATCGGTCGGCGATGACATCAAGTGAAATGATGATGCAGCGAAAGTCAAATAATACTTGAAGAAGAACTCATAAGAAGTTATGCAGTTCCGTGATAATCTCGAGATACCAGAGGGGGTAATACTCTATGACAGATCAAAGTAGAGGTTGGACTGGGGTATTGCTCTACAGAAGACAAGCGCTTAAACTTGCACGCGAAATGGTATTTAAAGGAGAACATGGTCGGAACCACGATTGCAAAAGGCCAGATCCCGGATATAAGATGAACTTATACCAAAGGAATAATTTAATTTAAGAGAAGCTTTAATGATAAGATCTACATTGTGTCCATGGGCATGAACACAAAGTTCAAGGTCGACTCCCACTTCTCCAATGCATAACCTTTCATTCACTTCTCACTTTCGAAGAAGTTGTAGTGTTGAATTTTTATCTGGCAAAATACCAGAAGTGTATGACTCGTGAAAACTTTCGAGTTCACACAGTTTAGAGAAGGCATATGTTCAACCCATAGGGGCTTCTGAGAAACATATACCACAAGTTTCAAGAGTAAATATCCCAAGCTCGAAAGTAGAGCAAGGTTGAGAAAGTAGATGATACCATTTACCAAAGGCATTATGTATCCGAGGGAAGGCTCACAAGGTTATTGAATATGAAGGACGCTGTCGGATAGAATCCATTAAAGGATCTGCCAGTCCATAACAAAGCTGACGTGAGCATCGGCACACAACCAGAGGAAGTAACAATGCAAAGGCATTGGATTATGGAAACAACTGACTAATCCAGAGCTCAAATGCAAAGGAATTATGATTTTCAAATCAAGGGATCAAAAGCAATGTTCTGATTAGGGATGGATAAGTTGAATAGCCTTAGGGGTACAATCGATGACAATTGGATTTGTTAAGAACCAGCTCATGTTTAAAATGACGTCTGAGCCGGAAAGATAATTTAAAAGGATCAACTGATGATTGCGTGCATTCGCACTCATGTTGAATCAAAGGGATCAAAATGACGGTGTCTAAGGATACTAACGAATATTGCCAGACATATGGAAATCATCCATCATGCAAGCACACAAGTATTGGAGAGTAATAAGCTACTAAGGATTTTTGGAGGATCGAATAGTATTTCAATGACCATTGTGAAACACATGAACAACTGGGGGATGAGCGGATACTCGATAAGTGCGAGAATTATCCGTAGGGGTATTCAGGTGACAAAGAACAGCAAGGCAGTAAGCTCAAAGGATTATCGAAACAATGACGAGTATTTCGGGGTATCTTGTAATAACAAGACCAACTGGGAATAAAAGTAAGAACGACAGGTGTAAGTATTTATCCATAGGGATTTTTCGGTGTAGCGACCAGACCTCAAACGGTCCAATCTCTGTGCTCCGGTGTCATCCCTGGATCAGTAATGCTGACACCACACAGTACTTGAAGGATTTATAACAGAGTAGCAATCACACACTTATTACATCAAGTGTCTCAATAGAGAACTTATTACAATAAATATGGCTTAGGGCCATCTAATAACGATAACAACGGAAAGCTTGGAAGATAAGTGAGTCCATCAACTCCAACGGCAATCACACACTTATTACATCAAGTGTCTCAATAGAGAACTTATCACTGAGTATAGAACCACGACCTAAAACTCCTCAATCATCGTCTGAAAAGTCTGCAACATTAAAGTTGCAGCCCGAAACGGGTCAGCACATGGAATATGCTGGCAATGTAACACATAGAGAGTAATCGAAAGAAACAACTATTCTACATGCATATTTGGCTGGTGGAAAGCTCTATGGTTACCGTTTTGCGAAAAGCTAATTTTTCCCTACTGCAAAGGAATAAATTTATTTAACTAGCATGGTGGTTGTTAAACATTGAGAATGGTTGACAGCATTCTCAATCCCAATTAAGCATCATCATTAAACAAACCCATACAAAATTAATTTTTAGAGTAACATGTTGAGATTCACATGATAATCCAGGTACTAGATACTCAAGATGTCCATAACCGGGGACACGGCTAACCATGATTAGTTTATACACTCTGCAGAGGTTTGCGCACTTTTCCCCACAAGACTCGATCTCCTCCGTTGGATTTCTCGCACTACATGGTGTTTGAGAAACGGATGACCGAGACATAGTCTTTCAGAAGCGCTAGCACCTTACGATGGGTAGACCGTACCACCTACATCCCCTACATCTGCTAGTCTACCACTGTAAGAGTTCGCACGACTTAGTCAACTATGCTAGAGCCCATAATAGCTTGTGGCTGCACACGGAAGTTTCTAGCATGAATAATCTCATGATCCCTTTGAGCCTGGGTGGCGGTCCAAAAGAAAACAGGCAATCCTGGAATACCCAGGTACCTCAATCCACCCAGATGTGTGTTTAAGTTGCCACCTTAAATAAACCATTAATTAACAATCTCACATCTGTCATGGATACACTCACCCAATCCACGTCTACTAGCATAGCATGGCATAATAAGCAACGTAGAAGTAACTCCCAAAGGTTTGATAATAAACAGGTAATAGGTACTACCTCAACTACTTCCCAAACCCACAATTTAATTAGATCCTAATCATGCAATGAGGATTGATCTAATGCAATAAAACTGGGTAGTAGGAGGTATGATCAAAGTGTTACTTGCCTTGCTGATGATCCGGGAAACCTAGCGATTCGAAGTAAACAAGCGGCGCACTCCGGGTACTCTATCGCAAACAACAAGCATACAATAAGTACTCAACTAATGCACAGGTAAAACTCAAATAAGAGATCTAACCAGAAAGTTCAACTTAAGAACTCCGGTTGGCAAAAAGAATCAAATCGAACGAAGCAACGAAAGACAAACAGCAAAAGAAACATGCTTCGTTTACTATTCTGGATCTAAGGCAATTTTTACAGAAGCAAAAACTTGTTTAAGTTGGTTAAACGGAAAGAGGGTTTCGAGACGAAACTCCAGGCGCTTGAATCGCCTGATTCCGATAAACGAGCGAAAAGTTATACTAAAACGAAAATCGGATCAGAAATCGCGATCAGAAATAATCGCGGAAAATCCGAGAAAAAGAAAAACGACGAACAGATTAACGAACGAACGTTCGTTATCTGGATCTAAACGACGAACACGTTCATTAAAACGAACGAACGAGCGAACGCTCGCTAAATAACTAAACCGTAAAAAAAGTTCTAATAAAAAACGGATCTAAAAAAACCGTGGTTTTAAAAAAACCGGACGGTTTTCTGAGGAAAACCGCCGCGGAGGCGGCTACCTCGGGCGGCGGGACGGCGGGGTCGGCGGCGAGGCGGCGCGGTAGGGCGGCGAGGCGGCGCGGCAGCAGCGGCGAGGTGGGGCGGCGGCGCGGGCGGCGGCGGCGCTAGGTGGGCGCGGGCGGGCTGCGGGGCTGAGGCGCTGGTGGGCTTCGGCGGCTCGGGCGGGCGGCTTATAAAGGCCCCCCGGGCGGAGTCCCGCTCGGGTACGGCCCGGAGTCGGTTCGGATTTTTTTTAAAATTAATTCCGCGCAGAAAAACTAATGAAAGAAATACTAAACGGACTCCAAAAATCCCGAAATAAATTTTCCCCGACTTCTAAAATCAAGCCGCACAAGGATGAACATTTATTTGGGGCCTAAATGCAATTTTGAAAAATGCACATTTTTCCTAAATTCAAATAAAATAGCAAATAAAACCAAATAAAATCTTATTTGATTTTTTTATTAAATCCTCAATATTTCTTTATTTTGGGAAAGTCATTTTATTCCCTCTCTCATATTTTTATAATAGAAATAATTGAAGATAAAATAAATAAAATCAAATGATCCTATTTTCAAAATTTGAGAAACTCAAATATGAAAATAACGAAATCCCCAACTCTCTCCGAGGGTCCTTGAGTTGAAATTTCTAGGATCAACCAAAATGCAAATAAATATGATATGCAATGATGATCTATTATAACATTCCAAATTGAAAATTTGGGATGTTACAAACCTACCCCCCTTAAGATGAATCTCGCCCTCGAGATTCGGGTTGGCTAGAAAATAGGTGAGGGTGGTCCTTCAGCAATTCTTCCTCTCGTTCCCAGGTGGCTTCATCCTCCGTGTGGTGGCTCCACTGAACCTTGCAAAACTTGATAACCTTGCTGCGGGTGACTCGACTGGCATACTCTAGAATCTTAACTGGTTTCTCCTCATAGGTCAAATCACTGTCCAACTGAATTGCTTCCAGTGGTACCGTATCTCTCAGCGGTATGTCAGCCATCTCTGCGTGGCACTTCTTCAACTGGGATACATGAAACACGTCGTGAACTCCTGACAGTCCTTCGGGTAATTCCAACTTGTAGGCTACTTCTCCCATACGTTCCAAAACTTTGTATGGGCCTACAAAACGTGGCGCTAGTTTTCCCTTAACTCCAAAGCGCTTAACTCCTCGAAGTGGTATACTCGAAGATAAACTCGGTCTCCAACTTCGTAAACTGTCTCCTTGCGTTTAGAATCTGCATAACTCTTCTGCCTGGATTGAGCTACCTTTAGCCTGTCGCGAATTAATTTCACTTTCTGTTCAGATTCCTTTATCAGATCCGGTCCAAACAACTGGCGATCTCCAACTTCATCCCAGGACAATGGGGTCCTGCACCTCCTTCCGTACAAGGCTTCGAAAGGGGCCATCTTCAAACTGGATTGATAGCTGTTGTTGTAAGAGAACTCTGCATACGGCAAATTCTCGTCCCAACTAGATCCGTAATCTAGCGCACAAGCTCTTAGCATATCCTCCAAGATCTGGTTGACTCTCTCAGTCTGTCCATCTGTCTGCGGGTGGAAAGCTGTGCTAAACTCTAGTCTGGTTCCCAAAGTCTCATGCAACTGATTCCAGAACTTTGAAGTAAACTGGGTTCCTCTATCTGATACAATGCTCCTTGGAACTCCATGCAGACATACGATCCTGGTCATGTATATCTTTGCCAACTTTGCACTGGTATAGGTAGTCTTCACTGGAATGAAATGAGCTACCTTTGTCAAACGATCGACTACAACCCATATCGAGTCATAGCCTGAACGTGTTCTGGGCAATCCTGTAATAAAATCCATGCCTAGCTTATCCCACTTCCATTCGGGTATCGGCAATGGTTGTAGCAATCCTGCTGGCTTCTGATGCTCTGCCTTCACTCTCTGACATACATCACAAACTGCTACATACTCCTGCAATATCCTTCTTCATTCCGGTCCACCAGAAAATATCCTTCAAATCCAAATACATCTTGGTATTTCCTGGGTGAATCGAATATGGTGAATCATGGGCCTCTTGTAAAATTAACTTCCTGATCTCCGAATCATTTGGCACATAAACACGGTCTTCAAACCATAAGGTATCGTGCTCATCCTCACGAAATCCCTTAGCTTTTCCTTTGCTCATTTTCTCCTTAATAGAAGCAATCTCCTTGTCAGTCTTTGGGCTTCTCTGATTTTATCCATCAATGTAGACTGAATCTCCAATGCTGCTACATAGCCTCTCGGACTATTTCCAAACATAGCTCTCGAAGATTTTCGGCTAACTCCCTTGGTAAATCTCCCGTCATTAAGGTGTTGAATGGCTCTTACGGCTCAACGCGTCAGCTACTACGTTAGCCTTTCCAGGGTGATAATGCAATCTCATATCATAATCCTTGATGAGCTCCAACCATCTCCTTTGTCTGAGATTCAACTCCTTCTGTGTGAAAATATACTTCAAACTCTTATGATCCGTATACACTTCGCAATGGTTTCCAATCAGAAAATGTCTCCAAGTCTTCAGTGCATGCACTACGGCTGCTAACTCCAAATCATGCGTAGCATAATTCAACTCATGAGGCTTAAGCTGTCGTGAGGCATATGAAACAACTCTCCCTTCCTGCATAAGCACTGCTCCAAGTCCTCGACGTGAAGCGTCGCAATACACCTCATAATCCTTGGTCTGGTCTGGCAAAATCAACACTGGTGAAGGTAACCAAACGTT
The DNA here is from genome assembly GCF_003073215.2 of Triticum urartu. Lineage (NCBI taxonomy): Eukaryota > Viridiplantae > Streptophyta > Magnoliopsida > Poales > Poaceae > Triticum > Triticum urartu. The sequence continues at coordinate 534,350,487 of NC_053028.1, read as the reverse complement.
TCTTCAACTCCTGAAAACTAGCCTCACATTCCTCCGTCCATATGAACTTGGTATCCTTCTTCAACAACTCCGTCATAGGCTTCGCAATCTTTGAGAAATTCTCAATAAACCTCCGGTAGTATCCTGCGAGTCCAAGAAAACTCCGGATCTCTCCCACGTGGTTGGTGCTTCCCACTTGGTCACAGTATCAACTTTAGTGGGATCTACTGCTATACCTTCTCCGGATATAACGTGTCCGAGAAATCCAACTTCCTTCAACCAAAACTCACATTTGCTAAACTTGGCATATAATTGATGTTCTCTGAGCTTTCCAAGACCAAACGCAAATGCTCCTTATGCTCCTCTTCATTCTTTGAGTAAACCAGGATATCATCAATGAACACTACGACAAACTTATCCAAGAACTCCATAAACACTTTGTTCATCATGTTCATAAAATATGCAGGTGCGTTAGTCAGACCAAATGACATAACGGTATACTCGTACAGCCCATACCTGGTGGTAAAAGCCGTCTTGGGTATATCCTGTTCCCGAATCTTCAACTGGTGGTATCCTGATCGCAGATCGATCTTGGAAAATACCTTAGCTCCTTGCAATCGATCAAACAGATCATTGATCATCGGTAGTGGGTACTTGTTCTTGATGGTTACTTCATTCAATCCTCGATAATCGACAACCATCCTTAACGATCCATCCTTCTTTTCTACTAGAAGTACTGGCGATCCCCAAGGTGAAGAACTTGGGCGAATATACCTTTATCCAGTAACTCCTTAATTTGCTTCTTAATTTCCACCAAATCCTTTGCAGGCATCCTATATGGTCTCTTTGATATTGGCCCTGTGCCTGGCAAAAGCTCAATCAAAAACTCAATATCTCTATCCGGTGGCATGCCTGGCAACTCTTCTGGAAATACTTCGGGGAAATCCTTCACTACTGGTACTTCCTCCTGCACAACTCCGGTTAAACAATTTATCTTGAGTCCTCTTTGGCACATGTCGGATACATACTTGATCCTTCTCCCTTCTGGGGTGGTAAGCAAAATTGACTTACTGGCACATTCAATATTCCCTTCATACTTTGATAACCAATCCATGCCTAATATCACATCCAATCCTTGGGATTCCAATACTATTAGGTCTGAGGGAAAAACATAGTTACCAATCCTTAATGGTAACCGATCACACCATAGACTAGCCATATATTCTGCTCCAGGCGAGGTTACTAACATGGGTGACCTAAGGGCTTGGGTTGGCAGTTTATACTTATCCACAAATCCCCTTGATATGTATGAATGCGATGCACCAGTATCGAAAAGAACGAGTGCAGTAAATGACTTAACCAAAAACTTACCGATTACTGCATCCGGCTGCTCTTCAACCTCCTCCACGTTAACGTGGTTCACCTGTCCCCTGTTGAAAGGGTTCGGCTTCTTCCCAGAGCTTCCATTGCCATTTCCATTCTGTGATTCAGGACATTCATTGGCATAATGTCCGGTCTTCTGGCACTTAAAGCAAGTGACTTGGCTCAGGTCTTTCTTGGCTGGGGTTGATGGGTTGGTGCGGTTCTGGCCGTTGCTTCCTCCATTCCCATTACCATTCTTGGGGCCATTGTGATTGTGCGAGCTACCTCCTCCATGGGTATGCTGAAAATGTCCTCCTGGTCTAGGGGTAAATCGTGGCTTCTGCTGAGCTCCTGAATTGTACTTTCCTTGTGCATACTTCCTCTTGCGATTCTCAATTTGCTGCTGCTTCCCTTCAATCATGAGAGCACGATCTACCAACTCCTGGTAGTTGTTGAAGGTTGCTACCATCAACTGCATGCTCAACTCATCATTCAGTCCTTCCAGAAATTTCTCCTGCTTAGCTGCATCCGTAGCAACGTCATCTGGGGCATAACGTGCTAGCTTACTAAAGTCCTCCACATACTGGCCAACTGTCGTCCTCCTTGGCGCAAGTTGCGAAACTCTCGCTTCTTCATGGCCATAGCTCCTGCTGAAACATGGGCAGTTCGAAAAGCCTGCTGAAACTGGTCCCATGTGACAGTGTCGACAGGGAAAGTGGCTGTGAAATTCTCCCACCATGATGCTGCGGGTCCTTCAAGCTGATGTGCGGCAAACTTCACCTTCTCCGCATCCGTGGCATCTGCTGTGGTCAACTCTCTAGCTGTCTTGCGGAGCCAATCATCTGCTACTATCGGCTCGGTGCTACTGGAAAACATCGGCATTCAGCCTAAGAAAACGGGCTAAGTGATCAACAGGTGGTGGTGGTGGTGGGTTGTTGTTGTTGTTCCCTTGATTCTGATTCTGGACTAGCAACTGCATCAATGTGTTCTGCTGCTAGATCAACTGGGTGAGCTCCGGTGGAAAGGTAAATCCGGGGTCACGTCTCGGAGGCATCTGAGGGTTTAGAAAAGATGAGATTTAAGAATAGAGGGGTCTAAAGAGAAAACACTACCCATATGCACATGAGGCAAAAGCAAACAATTCACTATTTCATTCAATCAAACAAGGGCATACAATCGATCTAACTATCGCAAAAGTGCTCGGACTATAATATTTACATGGTGGACTACTACTACTGATGAGGTGGTCTACTAGAAATATTCTTCGGTTGCAGACTCCATGATATCTGCTCCGGCTTCATCAACATAGTCATCATCGCTATCATCGGGATCCGAGTCGGTGTCGTCGATGATGATGTAGTCTTCCGGGCGAATCTCCTTGGGTTCTTCGTCTTCTTCTACTGGTGTAGGGCCTCCCATAAATATTCCAATCTTCATTGTTAGGTCGGCATTCTTATCCACTAATACTTCAATTTCTTCTTTCATAATCTTCACGTGTAGCCTTGAGTTCTTCCTCCAGTTCCTTGATTCTTGTCTTTGCCTTCTTCAGATCTATCATGTCGGCGCACATCTGGTTCTCCTGACGTCGAATGTGCTGGTTTAACTCCTGGATAAAAGCTGCAATTGATCTATCCTTTCTGGTGCTGATCATCTCCCAGTGCTCATCTCGGCGCCCACAAATCTGGTAGATAGTATCCTTGAGATCATTGCGGTAACTTCTCCAATGCGTCCCATGGCGATGTGAGCTGCCATGCTCTTTCCTAGATTCCAAGTTGGTGCATCAAAAGAAAACTCTATGGGCTCAGTGACTGGCATGAACGTCCTTCCTGGAACTTGAACTTGAATCATCCAGCGCTCTTCTTCAGGTAAAGTGGCGTTGTAGGTTCTGGTGAAGCTTGGTACTCCTATGTTCAGATATCTAGTGACTTCCTTCAAGTGACGTCCAAAGGGTGTATCTTCATCCGGTTGCGTGAACTTGTTCCTTGCATCCGCCATCCTAAAAGAGTAGAAAAGATGAGGAGTCAGAAAGAGAAGAGAGTGAGTAGTGATCTAGGTCTTTAGCTTAGTGGTCGTGTCCTACAGTCAGCGTGTGCTCTGATACCATCTTGTAGCGACCAGACCTCAAACGGTCCAATCTCTGTGCTCCGGTGTCATCCCTGGATCAGTAATGCTGACACCACACAATACTTGAAGGATTTATAACAGAGTAGCAATCACACACTTATTACATCGAGTGTCTCAAAAGAGAACTTATTACAATAAATATGGCTTAAGGCCATCTAATAACGATAACAGCGGAAGGCTTGGAAGATAAGTGAGTCCATCAACTCCAACGGCATCACTGAGTATAGAACCACGACCTAAAACTCCTTAATCGTCGTCTGAAAAGTCTGCAACATTAACGTTGCAGCCCGAAATGGGTCAGCACATGGAATATGCTGGCAATGTAACACATAGAGAGTAATGGAAAGAAACAGCTATTCTACATGCATATTTGGCTGGTGGAAAGCTCTATGGTTACCATTTTGCGAAAAGCTAATTTTTCCCTACTGCAAAGGAATAAATTTATTTAACTATCATGGTGGTTGTTAAACATTGAGAATGGTTGACAGCATCCAATCCCAATTAAGCATCATCATTAAACAAACCCATCAAATTAAATTTTAGTAACATGTTGAGATTCACATGATAATCCAGGTACTAGATACTCAAGATGTCCATAACCGGGGACACGGCTAACCATGATTAGTTTATACACTCTGCAGAGGTTTGCGCACTTTTCCCCACAAGACTCGATCTCCTCCGTTGGATTTCTCGCACTACATGGTGTTTGAGAAACGGATGACCGAGACATAGTCTTTCAGAAGCGCTAGCACCTTACGATGGGTAGACCGTACCACCTACATCCCCTACATCTGCTAGTCTACCACTGTAAGAGTTCGCACGACTTAGTCAACTATGCTAGAGCCCATAATAGCTTGTGGCTGCACACGGAAGTTTCTAGCATGAATAATCTCATGATCCCTTTGAGCCTGGGTGGCGGTCCAAAAGAAAACAGGCAATCCTGGAATACCCAGGTACCTCAATCCACCCAGATGTGTGTTTAAGTTGCCACCTTAAATAAACCATTAATTAACAAACTCACATCTGTCATGGATACACTCACCCAATCCACGTCTACTAGCATAGCATGGCATAATAAGCAACGTAGAAGTAACTCCCAAAGGTTTGATAATAAACAGGTAATAGGTACTACCTCAACTACTTCCCAAACCCACAATTTAATTAGATCCTAATCATGCAATGTGTAAGGATTGATCTAATGCAATAAAACTGGGTAGTAGGAGGTATGATCAAAGTGTTACTTGCCTTGCTGATGATCCGGGAAACCTAGCGATTCGAAGTAACAAGCGGCGCACTCCGGGTACTCTATCGCAAACAACAAGCACACAATAAGTACTCAACTAATGCACAGGTAAAACTCAAATAAGAGATCTAACCAGAAGGTTCAACTTAAGAACTCCGGTTGGCAAAAAGAATCAAATCGAACGAAGCAACGAAAGACAAACAGCAAAAGAAACATGCTTCGTTTACTATTCTGGATCTAAGGCAATTTTTACAGAAGCAAAAACTTGTTTAAGTTGGTTAAACGGAAAGAGGGTTTCGAGACGAAACTCGCGCTTGAATCGCCTGATTCCGATAAACGAGCGAAAAGTTATACTAAAACGAAAATCGGATCAGAAATCACGATCAGAAATAATCGCGGAAAATCCGAGAAAAAGAAAAACGATGAACAGATTAACGAACGAACGTTCGTTATCTGGATCTAAACGACGAACACGTTCGTTAAAACGAACGAACGAGCGAACGCTCGCTAAATAACTAAACCGTAAAAAAACCGTTCTAATAAAAAAATGGATCTAAAAAACCGAGGTTTAAAAAAAACCGGGCGGTTTTCTGAGGAAAACCGCCGGCGACAGCGGCTACCTCGGGCGGCGGGACGGCGGGGTCGATGGCGAGGCGGCGCGGCGAGGTCGGCGGCGAGGCGGCGGGGCGGGGCGGCGCGGCAGCAGCGGCGAGGCGGCGGCGGTGGGCGGCGGCGGCGCTAGGCTTTGGGGCGCGCGGGCGCGCTGCGGGGCTGAGGCGCTGGTGGGCTTCGGCGGCTCGGGCGGGCGGCTTATAAAGGCCCCCCGGGCGGAGTCCCTCTCGGGTACGGCCTGGAGTCGGTTCGGATTTTTTTTAAAAAAAAATTAATTCCGTGCAGAAAAATAATGAAATAAATACTAAACGGACTCCAAAAATCCTGAAATAAATTTTCCCCGACTTCTAAAATCAAGCCGGACGAAGTGAACATTTATTTGGGGCCTAAATGCAATTTTGAAAAACGCACATTTTTCCTAAATTCAAATAAAATAGCAAATAAAACCAAATACAATCTTATTTGATTTTTTATTAAATCCTCAATATTTCCTTTTTTGGGAAAGTCATTTTATTCCCTCTCTCATATTTTTGTAACAGAAATAATTGAAGATAAAATAAATAAAATCAAAAGATCCTATTTTCAAAATTTGAGACAACTCAAATATGAAAATAACGAAATCCCCAACTCTCTCCAAGGGTCCTTGAGTTGCGAAAAATTTCTAGGATCAGCCAAAATGCAATAAATATGATATGCAATGATGATCTAGTGTATAACATTCCAAATTGAAAATTTGAGGATGTTACACCGCTCTTTGCATTCTCCAAGATGCCATCCCCCTCGAAGATATTGCGCATCTCCGACCTTTTACCGTGGAGAAGGAAGCATGGTAACATGTTGTTTCCATTTACAAGGGAATCGCAAGCATTCAACGCTCCAACTATGAAGTGGTTCAAGATGAAGCCGATGAATTTGAAATGAATGAAGATGAAGAACCTCGTGAGCTTTAACGGAGATTAACCACTCTCGCGGTCTCACTCTGAGATCATGGGAGCAAGGATACGGATGAGAATTAGATCAAGCGCAAGTTTCTCAAGGCCATGATGCCTTACCATAAGGCCATGTCCTCTGTCATCCGTCAAAGGTCGGACTTCCACACCTTGTCCTCATGTGAAGTGTTGGATGAGCTTGTGGTAATGAGGATCTTGGATAAGACCGCCGACAATGCGATGTTGCATTCTCAATGCGCAAAGAAGCCCAACCTTGCCTTGAAGGCCAAGGCTAGTGTGGAAGAAGAGGATGAAGAGGAAGAAGAGGAGAGTAGCCTCGAAGATACAAAATATGCTTATCATGAGCACATGGCTCTTGTTTCAAGGCAATTTTGGACCAAGAAGAAACTCGAGGCCCAATTTTAGCAAAAACAACTCGAGTGGCACAAGGGGCAAGCAACGTGTAAGGACTTGCTACAATTGCGGCAACGTGAGTCATTTCGTTGCGGAATGCCCGTATGAGAAGAGGGAAGACAATGGTGGCAAACTCATCCGAAAGGACAAGGCCAAGTCGTTCCCCAACAAGAACAACTTCACCAAGAAGACACCTCCCAAGGCTTTGGTTGTGCAAGAAGAGTACAATGAGGATGATGATGATGATGATGATGATGATGAGTCGGTTGCCATGGCCTCCGTTGCCATTGCAACAACGTCACGGGTGTCTCTCTTTGACTCACCCAATGAGAGCATCACCGCCAAGTGCCTCATGGCTAAAGCCACCAACAAGGTAACCTCCAACATCCAAACTACCATCATTAATCATCCTTCCCCAACGGATAGCATTAATGAACTTGAGGGAGCTAATGTGGAGGCTAACGAGTTTGAGGCCTTTATGGGCAAACTCAAGGGAAAATCCAAGAAGCACTTTGTTGCTCTCTTGGAACAACTTGGTGAGGCCAATGACATGATCGAGGCTCACGAAGACACCATCTCTAAGATGGAAGGGCATAGTCGTGACTATGCCGATGAGATTTCAGATCTTTCCAATGCTCTTGAGGAAGAGCGTGGTCTTCGTTTGGCTCTTGAGGAGTCACACAACGTTGATCATGCTAAGTTAAAGAAAGATTATGATCATGTCCTCATTGTTTCTCGTGTGCTAAATTCCGAGAAGGCCAAACTCGGGGTTGATCTTGCTAGACTCGGAGAGGAGTTTGATATACTTGAAAAGGCCCACAAGGCCTTGAAGGGTATTCATGCTAGTCTCAAGGAGTCTCATGATCAACTCCAAGTGAAGCTAACTAAGGAGAAAGCAACTTTTCCTCATATGGTTTTAATTGATAATGCAAATGCTACTAACACGTGTTGTGAGCATATACATCTTGTTGAGGAAAATGCGAAGTTGAAGGAGCAACTTGAGAAAGGTCTTGCGACTTGCATACAAGGCAAGAAGAACCTCAACGATCTCTTGATCAACCAAAAGGGAGGTGTGGCCAAGGAAGGGGTTGGGTACGTGCCCGACTCCAAGAACAAGAAGAAGAATGACAAGACCAAACAACCTCCTCCCCTCATGCAAACCTTTGTGAGGGAGGGAGAGAGTGCCCCTGAGAAGAACAATGTCAAGAAGGGCAATGCCATCCCTCTCAACAAAGCCGGCGATTTTAACCCTTCTTATGTGTTATGCCGTGCTAGTGATGCGCATGTTTATGCCAAATTTGTTGGTTCTCTTCATGAATACATTGAATGGTCTATTTGGGTTCCAAAAACCCTTGTTACTAACATCAAAGGACCCATTACAAAATGGGTACGTAAAACCAAGCATTGATCTCTTGTAGGTGTTTGCTTCCGGTGGGGGATCATGGTTGCTCGATAGCGGAGCTACAAATCATATGACCGGAAGCAAGGACTTGGTGGTGGACGTGCACAAGGTTCCATCTATGCCCACCAATGTCGAGTGGGGTGACGCCTCATCTTCTAAGATATTGGGACTTGGCAAAGTGGTCATCTCTCATGATCTCACGATCGAGAAGGTCATGCTTGTTGAGTCCCTTGCATACAATTTACTTTCTGTTCATCAACTTGCTATCATGGGCTTTGCCACTTTCTTTGATATCGATACCGTGGCCCTCTTGTGGAGCAAGACTCTTAAAGTAGCCTTTGTTGGGCATGTCGAGAACGGTCTATATGTGATTAACTTTTCGAAGCGACCCACTAAGACCGCGAATGCCTAATGGCTAAAGTTGATGTGGGATGGCTTTGGCATCGCCGTTTAGCCCATGTCAATATGAGATCTTTGCAAAGTCTCCTCAAGGGGGACCATGTCCGTGGACTAATGAATGTTAGTTTTGCTAAAGATCGTGCTTGCAGTGCCTGTATCGAAGGAAAGCTACATGAGAAGGCTCACCCTCCCACGACTATCATTTATTCAAAGAGGCCTTTGGAGCTCCTTCACATGGATCTCTTTGGGCCTCCATCCTTCGATAGTCTTGGAGGTAGGAAGTATTGCTTGGTGATTGTGGATGACTACTCAAGGTACACGTGGGTGTATTTCTTCAAGAGGAAGAGCGAGACCCAACAAACCGTCATTGACTTTGCAAATGAAGCACAACGTCAACACAATGCAAAGATCTTGACAATAAGAAGTGACAACGGCACCGAGTTCAAGAACTACACCTTGGATGAGTTTCTTAGTGACGAGGGAATCAAGCATCAATATTCCACACCCTATACCCCTCAACAAAACGGTGTTGCGGAGAGGAAGAACCGGACGTTGATGGATGCGGCAAGGACCATGATGGCGGAGTTCAAGTCTCCGTATAATGTTTGGGCCAAAGCCATCAACACTGCGTGTCATGCATCAAATCGGCTCTACCTCCGCAAGGGATTGAACAAGACTCCATATAAAATACTCACCGGTAACAAGCCCAACCTCAAGTACTTCTGGGTATTTGGGTGTAAGTGTTTCATTCTCAAGAAAGGTGTTCGGTTGTCTAAATTTGAGGCTAGAGCTTATGAGGGCATATTTGTTGGTCATGCTACAAACTCTCATGCTTACCGTGTCCTCAATAAATCCACGGGACTTATTGAGGAGACGTGTAATGTGGAGTTTGATGAGAATAACGGCTCCCAAGTGGAGCAAAGTGGCACTTGTGATGTAGGTGATGAAATTCCTCCTCAAGCCATAAGAAGAATGGGAGTTGGTTTCATCCTACCCATTGAGGAACCCCTTGTGGCCGAAGGAGAAAGACAATGCTCCACTCAAGTGGAGCCATCACCAACCCAAGGCCCACACGCTTCCGAAGAACAAAGTGAAGGCCCTCAACCTCATGAACAAGACCAAGGGCAAGATCATACTCAAGACGGTGTGGACACACCAAGTGATGTCGAAGGTCAAGTTCTCTCCCCCGAGCAAGTTCAAGATCAAGAACAAGTTCATGACGGTGCTCAAGATGATCAAGTAACCGCTCCTCAACTCACCACCGAGGAGGAATTAGAGTGTCGTGCCACCAAGGTTGCTTCCAAGCTCTCCACCAAGGATCATCTCATGACGAATGTGCTTGGAAGCTTAAGAAAGGGGGTAAGCACTCGCAGACAATTAGCAAATTATTGTGAGCATCATGCGTTTGTCTCTTGTGTGGAACCCCACAAGGTCTATGAGGCGCTAGAAGATCCGGGTTGGCTCAATGCCATGCACGAAGAACTCAACAACTTCGAGTGCAACAAAGTGTGGAGATTGGTGCTAAGGCCAACGGGGAACCACAATGTCATTGGAACCAAGTGGATATTCAAGAACAAGCAAGATGCCCATGGGATTATCATTCGCAACCAGGCTCGTTTGGTAGCACAAGGCTACTCCCAGGTCGAGTGTAATCGACTATGGTGAAACCTTTGCTCCCGTTGCTCGTCTTGAATCCATTCGCATGTTGATTGCATATGCTTCTCATCATAACTTTAAGTTACAACAAATGGATGTGAAGAGTGCTTTTCTTAATGGTCCCATTAATGAATTGGTGTACGTCAAGCAACCCCCCGGGTTCGAGGATCCCTACTTTCCCGATCATGTGTATCAACTCGATAAGGCACTCTATGGCCTTAAACAAGCCCCACGTGCGTGGTATGACCACCTTACCGAGTTGTTACGAGACCGTGGTTTTGAAGTTGGGCTAATCGACCCCACTCTTTTTACTAAGAAGGTCAAAGGGGAGTTGTTTGTGTGCCAATTATATGTTGATGATATTATCTTTGGTTCTCCTAACAAAGCTTTCAATGAGGAATTTGCCGCTCTCATGACCTCAAAGTTCGAGATGTCCTCCATGGGAGAGTTGAAGTTCTTTCTAGGGTTCGAAGTAAAGCAAAGAAGAGAAGGAACCTTCATCAATCAATCCAAATACACTCAAGACATGCTCAAGAGATTCAAGCTAAGTGGCGTCAAGCCGGCTTCCACTCCAATGCCCACCAAGTGTCAACTTGACTTAGATCCCAATGGTAAAGTGGTGGATCAAAAGGTATATCGTTCCATGATTGGATCCTTGCTTTACCTTTGTGCATCTAGACCGGACATCATGTTGAGTGTGGGAATTTGTGCACGGTTTCAAGCCGCACCTAAGGAAAGTCACTATGTGGCGGTCAAACGAATCTTTCGATATTTGGCTCATACCCCAAACTTTGGCTTATGGTACCCAAGAGGATCAAACTTCAAGCTTGTAGGGTACTCGGATTCCAATTGGGAGGGAGACAAAGTGGATAGGAAGTCCACTTCCGGAGGGTGCCAATTCCTTGGTTGCTCTTTGGTAAGTTGGTCTTCCAAAAAGCAAAGTTGTGTGTCTCTCTCGTCCACCGAAGCGGAGTATGTTGCGGCCGGTAGTTGTTGTGCACAACTCTTATGGATGAGGCAAACTTTAAAGGATTATGGTGTCACTTGTGACAAAGTGCCTCTTTGGTGTGACAATGAAAGTGCCATCAAGATCTCTCTCAACCCGGTGCAACACTTCAAGACGAAGCATATTGAGATCCGGTATCACTTCATCCGGGATCACATTAGGCGAGGAGAGATCGGGCTCAACTATGTCAACACTCATGATAACCTTGCAGATATCTTCACGAAGCCCTTGGATGAAGCAAGATTTCACGAGAAAGGCATGAGCTAAATATCATCGATTCGAGCAATGTTGCTTGAACCCTTGCACACCCCACCATACTCAACGTGTTGTCCTATTTAGATGTAGGCATGGACATAGGGGGAGTGATGTTCTCTCAATGAACTCTCCCTCCCCCCATTATGCATAAATCAATCAAGTCTTTCACATTAGCCATATTTGATGGTACTTGTGCTTCAAAGACGAGTTTTGGTCATGGACCCAAGGATAATTCTTCGCGGTGCCATACCAATTGACTCAAACATAGGTGGCTACGGCCACCGCCCTCTCTTTTGGAGAGTGGTGTCTCGTGGTTGGTTCGTTTGTTGTGTGCCTTTCTGGTTTTGTGTGTTGCGTGGTCTTGTGGTGTTGTGTTGGCTCGGAGTGGTTTGTGCAAAGATCCAGTTTTTTGCACTCGAAACGTGCATCTTCTTGAGCCCACGGTACTACCGCGTCTGGGCGCGGTACTACCGCTTTGGGAGGCACGGTACTACCGCGCCACATCACGGTACTACCGCTCTGGTGCGGTACTTCGGAAGTACCGCACCGTGCGGTACTACCGTGTCTGGGCACGGTACTACCGCGCCGTCAAGGGCGCGTGGGGGTTATGACTCGGGCAGGGGAGTTACAACTCCCCATACCCATTCATTGTCTCTCTCTCCACGTCTCTCCCTCTCAAGAACGGCACCGGAGGCCCTCGCCGGATCTCCGTCTCCGGCCACTCCTCGGATTCCGACCGGTGGGATCGTTCCCCACCACTTCCTCTTGCCATGGACCAAGGTTTTTCCCCAAATCCCTCTTTTTCTTGGCTGTTCTCTTGCTTCTAGGCTTTTGGGGAGAAACCTGTTGTTCTTGAGATTTTAGGCCAAATATATTCAAGAGTAGGATGTAGGAGAGTCGTGATGCGTAGGAAACATACTTGATATGCTGTCTTGTGGTAGCTTTGTCCTACCGTAGTACCGCCGTGGTTTTGCGGGCTTTCTCAGATTTGAACCAGTTCAGATCTGACGCGGTGCGGTACTACCGTGCCCGATGTGCGGTACTACCGCTCTCGCAGTACTACCGCCCGTCAGGCGCGGTACTACCGTACCGTGCGGTACTACCGCGCCGCCCGCGGTGCTAAGGTCGTACTACCACTCCTACACCCGGTACTACCATGATCTTGCACGGTACTACCGCGTCTATGAGCTGTACTACTCTCTTAGCTCCGCAGCTCTTGGCAGTACTACCGTAGGGATCAAATCTCTCTCTAGGCATGTATCATGTTGTTGACACCTGATTTTGGCAAGATACAGATTGCAACGAAGATGGTCTCGAGTGAATGAGTTTTCAGCATAAAAATATTCACGTCACCGAGTGGAACCACTTTGATGTTTCGGTTATATCCCGGGGGTGTGGGGTTTTCGGGTCTGCAAAAGCGCACGTCGACTGTCTTGCGTATCGCGCTGTCGGTCGGGTCTCCTTCGACGTGAGCTGCGGTGCATCACCCCCGGCGTCAAGGGTACACGTGACGTGTTCGTGTGTCAACACATGTGTGCTTTCTACTTGTTTCACTTGCTTTGTTGTGGTCTTTGCATTAATCTCTCTTGGCTGTTGTGGGTGTTTTTGCGTTCTGTGTCTCAGGTGGTGGCTCTCGCCGTTCCAATCCCAGTCGTGACACTGGTTCCAAGCGTCTGCACAACCCCCAAGATGAAGCCCCAGAGGGCTCCAATGCCCCCAAGCGCAATGTCAAGTCCACTGCCAGCAAGCAAAAGGAACCGGCTAAGGGCATGGACGAGATTTCAACCACTAAGTATGTCGAGCGCCGGAAGATCAATCCCTATGTGAATCCTCGGGCTATCCTCAGAGGCACCGAGTTGTTCTGGACCAAGCAACAGGCTCTCATCTATCTGGATGTGATCAAGAACAAGCAGAATACCTACGTGGATGTCAAGTGGATAGACATGCATCACCTGCGGAAAGACAAGTTTCGTGACTATTTTGGAGAGGCTCTGGACTTGGTGGAGCAGTTTGCTATTGAGCCGGTGATCTCCTTTCACCTTGACTATGACCCTGAGCTTATCTGTCAGTTCTTTGCCTTAGTGTACTTTCATCCCGGGGAGGAGCGGAGGATGACTTGGATGACCAATGGCTGTCAGCTGTCTGCTACATGGAAAGAGTTCATAGATCTGCTGCACATTCCTGATGACGGGCTTCACATCCCTGTTGGCGTCCGCCCCCATGCCAACTCTGAGTCTGCCAACAAGAACCAGCTTCAGCCCTTCCTTGTTGAGAAGGTACTCCCCAATGGGAAGTCATCTTGGGTGTTGAACCCCTTTCTGGATATCATGCATCGCATCTTCCACAACACTCTATTCCCACGCATTGGCGACAAGGACAAGGTTCATGCATATCTAGTGGACATGTTGCTCTTGTGTGCAGAGGCACGTACTTCTCAGACTCGGCCACTTGATGTCTCTCACATCATGTGGTGTGAGCTTCGGTTTGCGGTGTTCACTCGCAAGGTTCCTATCTATGGACCGTACCTGTTTCTGCTGCTCTCCACCACTTGGGAGAAGACGTATCCAGGTGATGAGTTCCTTGCTCCAGACTAGATTCGCCATGAGTCCATCAGCCTCCGCGTCAAGCCCAACTAGGCCAACACCACTACTCGTGCTGAGGCATCTTCTGCTAGGAGGGCTGCTGGTGAGGGGGAGGCTGCTGCTGCTGAGACTGCTGCTGAGGACCGTGCTGCTAGGTCCACCACCTCTTCCTCTGAGCCATCATGGGCCAAGAAGCTGAAGGACAAGATGAAGACTCTCTTCTGCATGCAGGCGAAGGGACAGTACAGGGCTCACGTGACTGACAAGGAGAGTCGCCGCCGTGACAAGAAGGTGATGAGGCTCTTTGGAGAGGATGTGTCTGGCGGGTCTGAGGACGTCATCACACCTGAGGCTGCCTGGATGTCTAAGCAGGGCTAAAGTGGACCAGTTCAGAGGATGACATGGAGGAGACTATCCCCGCCGCTGAGTCTGACGAGGAGCACGAGGAGCAGTGGGACGACTTCTTTGCCTGAGCCACCCCGTGTGTGTAGGTGTCCTCTCTGCCTTTTTGGGGTCTCGATGCCAAAGGGGGAGAGAGTGTAGGGATTTGCGTTGTGTCGTGCTTGGTGTGCTTGTTTGCTTTGTCGTTTGGACCTCGTTTGCCTCGTTTGCTTTTGTTTCGTTTGTGCTTCCGAGACCTTTCCTCCATATGGTGTAAGACATATGCACTCTATCTATCTTAGTTATCTTATGTTTGTACTATCTTGTCTAGTGATAAATTTGCCTTGTCTCTATAATATAGGGGGAGCTCGGTTCCTAGTATTCATGCTCATCTAGGTGGCACACATTTAGGGGGAGCCCGTCTATATTATAGAGAGGAGGGGTTTGCTTTTACTCAATAGTATTTTTCGTTGTGCAAATCCCGTTTTGTCATCAATCCACCAAAAAGGGGGAGATTGTAAGGATATATTTATCCCTAAGTGTTTTGGTGATTGATGACAACGCATTTGCGGACTAATCATGTGCCATGAGTTTTCCAGACTCTTCTCTGCTAGGCACAAGACGATTGGGTGCCCCTCGAAGACTGACGAAGACGGCGTCTTTTCTACGTTTCTTTTTGGTGGATTTGAGTCGTAGGAAAGCCGTACTATTAAGAGGGGGTCCACGTTGGAAAGGTTTGGGTGGAATCATCACGTACACGTCTCCTTTTATCCCCTCCTTCTTCCTTGGAGCTTCCTCCGTTTTTCCTGCCTCCTTTGACTGGCTGCTGTTGTGGTTGCGGTAGTACTGCTCCTGGATCAACGGTAGTACCTTGGGCATCCATGGTAGTGTACCGCGGTGGCGCGGTAGTACCGCTGGTGCCACGGTAGTACCGCTCCCCTGGAGCCGCACTACCGCTGCCCACCAGGAGGCTAGTGTCGCCCCTTAGCGGTAGTAGGAGCGGATGTAATTTTTTACATCCGCACCTGCCGTGGTAGTACCGCTTTCGCCGTGCGGTAGTACCGCGCTATGCGGTCAGGCAGTAGTACCGCCCCTCGGCAGTACTACTGTGTCGAGTTTTTGCTACTTCCGTTTTTTTGCGGAAGTAGGCACGGAAGTTCCCCTTCCCCCTGGACGGGACTTTTGCCTTACGGTAGTACCGCATTGGGGGCGCGGTAGTACCGTGCGTGCGGAAGTACCGCCCCCAGCTTGCGTCTGTTTCCCTGACTGGGGTCGCGGCAGTACCGTGAGACGGTACGGTAGTACCGCACTGCCGTGCGGTAGTACCGCTTGGTTGCAAGCAGTAGTACCGCGCGGCCTTGCGGTAGTACCGCTGGCCAGGCGCGGTAGTATCGCTGGCCGCGGGCTGGTTGGTGGGTAACGGTTGGATCTTTTCCACACACTATATAAAGGGTCTCCTTCATCCCCGTTGACTTACCTCTTCCACCATTAAAGCTCCATTATTGCTCCAAGCTCCATTTTCGCCCGATCTCGCTCCCTAGCCAACCAAACTCGTTGATTTGCTCGGGAGTGGTTGAGAAGGCCCCGATCTACACTTCCACCAAGAGATATTTGATTCCCCCTACTAATCCCTTGCGGATCTTGTTACTCTTGGGTGTTTGAGCATCCTAGACGGTTGAGGTCACCGCGAAGCCATAGTCCATTGTGGTGAAGCTTCGTGGTGTCGTTGGGAGCCTCCAATTGAGTTGTGGAGATTGCCCCAACCTCATTTGTAAAGGTTCGGTCGCCGCCTCCAAGGGCACCAATAGTGGAATCACGTCATCTTGCATTGTGTGAGGGCGTGAGGAGATTACGGTGACCCTAGTGGCTTCTTGGGGAGCATTGTGCCTCCACACCGCTCCAACAGAGACGTACTTCCTCTCAAAGGGAAGGAACTTCGGCAACACATCCTCGTCTCCACCGTCTCCACTCTTGGTTATCTCATACCTTTACTTGTGTAGCTTATTTGTTTCATATATCTTGCTTGCTTGTGTTCCTATTCATGTTGCATCATATAGGTTGCTCATCTAGTTGCATATCTAGACAACCTACTTTGATGCAAAGTTTAAATTGCTAAAGAAAAGCTAAAAATTGTTAGTTTCCTATTCACCCCCCCTCTAGTCAACCATATCGATCCTTTCAATTGGTATCAGAGCCTCGTCTCTTTATTAAGGACTTTACCGTCCAAAGAGTATGGTTGATACCGTAGACGGTGCGGAGGAACACTCCGGTGTGAATCCTATCTCGTCTACGGGCGATGGGGGAACTTCGGTCTCTCGTGAGGAGTTCAATGTGGCCTTGGAGACATTGAAAACCTCCATGACGATCGAAGTTGAAAGCATGTTTACTAAATTTCTTGAGGGGCTTAAACTATCCACCGCACCATTGAAAGTGGGTGATCCCGCCATCAAGGTGTCGGATGCTATCCCCGACAAGGGGGAAGCTAGTAGTGAAAAGGCTCCTTCTTCTAGTGGCAAGAATGGCACCGGCATCTTTGCCCATGTGGAACCACCACTTGTTTATGGTGGACCGGTTCCTTCCACTCATTTGAATCATGCCGGTCCTCCCCCTAAGATTGTGAAAAATGAGGATTTTGATTCTTGGGTTTACCGCTTTAAACGTCATTTAAATCATGTGAACACTAACCTTTGGAGAATCATTGAAGAAGGTTTCTATCCACATGATCCAAGCAACTTCACTCCTCGAGAAGCCGCGGACAATCAATTCAATGAGAATGCTCTCTTCATCATTCAAGATGCAATTCCACCCGAAGACCTACCTCATCTTCGTCCCTTCGCCTTGGCCAAAGATGCATGGCATTGTGTCGTGTCTCTCTACCGGGGAAGCGCAAGCATTCAACGCTCCAACTATGAAGTGGTACAAGATGAGGCCGATGAGTTTGCAATGAAGGAAGATGAAGAACCTCGTGAGCTTTATCGGAGAGTAACCAAACTCGCGGTCTCACTACGAGATCACGGGAGCAAGGACACGGATGACAATTGGATCAAGCGCAAATTCCTCAAGGCAATGATGCCCTACCACAAGGCCATGTCCTCCGTCATTTGTCAAAGGCCGGACTTCCACACCTT